>NW_020523985.1:0-75219 GCF_003368295.1 Carassius auratus | reverse complement strand
GCATAATGCTTGCAGGCTAGCATTGTATGTTGTGAATATATAAATATAGGCCTCTATTCCAGATGGCATTAGAACTGCTGAAGCTCCATACTTCATTTCCAAGGAAATAATGTTGATTATGCTTTTAACACTGAATACAAACAGGTTCTATTCTGGGTTGGCAGGTACTAATAAAGATATGTGAGATAAGGGTTTGAAAAAGAAGACACATAAATTCAATTTTTAGCCCTGGTTGCGCATCTAAAAATCGCTCTTTCAAATAAAGTGAGACAAATTCGATTACATCTCCCCCACAAAGTACAAGTTTGTGGTTGCTGGAAAGTAATTATACAAACATTCTTTTTTGTGAATTTTTTTTTTTTTTTTTTTTTGTTGCTGTTGTTGAAGAACATTTTGATTTGTCGATTTCAAATACACACATAGATAAACACATAAACATTTATATAGCTATATACTAACATATATAGTGAGATTGTGCCTTGTTTCTAAGGATATTTAGATATTTTCACTGAAGAACAAGACTGATTTTTTTCTGTAGCACAGGTTGCATGTAAACTACAGTAAGACACTTGTTTGGTTGCTGTTAGTAAGCACAACAGACACTTTAGCATATGTCAGTGACTGTAATGAGCACATACTGCATCCTAATAGGCTACTCGCGATCTGATACAGCCTATATCACAGCATCAATTCATTCATTCAATGTTCTTCAAAATCAAAACAACTAGAATCGTTCAAAGCGCTTTTCAAAAATGCCGTCTATTAGTTCAGTATGTTTTGAAACACAGTCAGCCACAAGAAGTGTCACACTTACCAGATTCAACACCGTTTCCACTATACTCTATTGCTGACCTCGCCGACTTGAATGAGACCGCTGAGGACTGCGAATTTCGTCTTGATATTCCGAATCGGAACCGAGGGGTTTATTCACGCCGGCCGGTAGCACCACCGATCCGGAGCAGGACATCATCATGTCACCGGTACCGGAGCCCGCGGCAGCGGCGGCTCCGTGCTGCCTGTGGCCGGGAGGAGGTGCTCTGTCGCCCGGTGTGGCCACCGACTGAACGCTCGCCATATCCTATCAGCCGCGGTGTTTAAAAACAGCGCTGTATCATCAAGAACAGAAGGTGTTTTGGGTCAAATCAAGTTCGATGAGATATCTACAGCCACTTTAAGGGGGAAAAGAAATCTCCGACAGTGATTTAATATCCACCGGCTGTGCAGTAAGAGTCCAAACCCATGTGGCAGGTTCACAGAATAGCTACACTACAGGTCTACAGATGCTCCGCACACTGTACTTCAGCTCCCGCTTCCCTCTCTGATTTGTGTTCAGTGATGTAGTATGTGGGTTTGCATTACCCAGCTGGGTGTACCGATCAAATGTTTCTCATGCTGGGAAAACGCCCTCTATGTGCAGTAGACTACCGAAGGCTGCAGTGTGCGTCCTGTCTGCACCTTCATGGGTCGAAGGGAAGAGACAGATCACAGATGGATCCTACCGATCAAACAGGTAAATATGGGAAGCTAGGCGGAAGCAGAAGATCTTTAGATACCGGGCAGCAGTCAGCATGAGCCCATTTAGAATAAAGGACTTTTCCTCCAAAATAGATAGATAGATAGATAGATAGATAGATAGATAGATAGATAGATAGATAGATAGATAGATAGATAGATAGCATTGCTATATGATAGCTTTGCCATAATGACCGTAATATATTTATTTATTTATTAATAAAAATATATTTAGCTATAAAATTCACTAATGCTATATTAATCCGCTCATCCTCATTGATGAAGGCCACTCTAAAATAAAATACTTTAGAATATTTTACTGAAATGATGGTCATTATCTTCACCTACCTAAATAACTGACGGACTACCTGTAAATGACCATGACAAAGACACATGTTAAGTAATAAGGTGCAATCAATACATTTAATATATGTGACATTCCAGTAAACCATACTGCACTTTTAAATTATAGCCTATATATGTGCAGCTACTGTTGTGTCTTTGTTAGGGCCATTTGGACATTTCGAAGTGAGCAATAACCTTCACAACCTCATGAGAGAGGGTTTCAAACTAGTAAATGATCAGGACTTATAAAAAGTCTGATTATATTACAGTGAAATTAATGATGTTATTAAGATTTTAGAAATGAATTGACAAATGTTGGACCTGACTTGATTACTTCTGATCCATTGCCTGCTGAATGAACAAATCCAGCGTACTGCACAATAAACACGAGGTGTTGTGCTTCAAAAAATTTGCTTCACGTTTAAACTGCTGATTAACAACGACATGATTTTGTTTGTTTGGTGGTTTAGTGAGATCAGTGTGGATCTTTTTGTGAATCTGTCGTTTCACAACTGTTTTGATTCACTGTGGTAAGCAGACATTATTCTGTCAGTCTGATGCTACTGTATACAAGCCAGACAGTTCACAAGCTGACAGAGGCCATCTGATGGATTTATTCTTCGGCAGTCTGCTGAAAGCCACACCATGAGGTTTGATCTCTGAAGACGGTAATGTGTGAGATACTGTGTCTGTGTCCATCTGTAATGCTGTCAGATGTTTAGAAAACCATGTACATTTATTTACAGCAACAAAGTGCTGTCCAAAGTTCATTTGATGTCATCAGTGCACTTCATTGTTATTTAAACATGCATTAAAATAACCCTGTTTTATTTGAGGCATTGGTGTCACCAATTTGAACATCCAGACGAATTCTGTGTAAAGCATTTAAATATCAAAACAGTAAACAAGCCTAGATATCTGTTGAAACTGAGCAGCCTTTATAGATAGATAGATAGATAGATAGATAGATAGATAGATAGATAGATAGATAGATAGATAGATAGATAGATAGATAGATAGATAGATAGATAGATAGATAGATAGATAGATAGATAGATTTACAAATAAAACTGGCAGTCATTGAGAGGAAGGGAAATTTTGTCATAGATAAACACTGACATCTAGTGGATAACAGAAGTACTTCACCAGTTTCAGTACGGCAGGTTTGTTTTATACTACTATTGAAACGTTTTGGGTCTACATTTTTTTTTATGTCTTTGAAAAAAGTATCTTATTGCACACCAAGAATGCATTTATTTTGGTCAAAAGTACCAGTAATGATGTGTAATATTACAATAATATTAATATTACGATTAATTACAGTTTGTCTTTATATTTTTTATATATATTTCAAGTTGGTACACAAGAAACTGTTTCTTTATGTTAAAAACCAGTTGTGCTGCTAAAAAAAAAGTTCTTGGAATCATTTTTCTTCATGAATGGATTTATAGAAAGCTCAATCTTTGTTATAATATTGATAAATGTCTTTATTGTCACTTTTTTTTAGCAATTTAATGCATACCTGCTGAATAAAACTATTGATTTATTTCAAATAAATAAATTAATAATTTACTGACCCCAAACTTTAGCCCAGGTAGTGTATGATTTTGATAAGGGTTATGTTGTTATTTTTATGAAAGGCTGATATTATATCAATAATCATGCAGGGAGAAAATAAGCATCAAAATGACAGCAAACGAATAAAAATGAATTAATTTACATTTAGTTTAATTAAAAATCATTGTCTCTTTGTCGTTAATGCAATCCAGTACTACAAAAGCAGGTCTGAGAAAATCAAACCCAAGTCATTTTGTCCGTCTTTTAAAACAAGCAAGTACAAATTCCATATTATTACACCCATTCATGGACAAACATTAAAAAAGAAACAGAGAAAGCAAAGTAACTCAGCTTACAACTGAGTAACATTTTGTACCATATGAATTATACTGATATCTGTGCAAAAGGAGATATCAAACACATGTATACATAATATTCGTACAACATGAGCATTTAAATATATATTTATATAGTCTATACAAGATGTGTGTATAGATACACACATTCACACAAATACAAACAAACCCATACATGGACATGCGGTGCATGCATGTGCAAATATAGCTTTCTTTTTTTAAATAAAATATATGCTTCCCAGAAGCACTTAAGAGCTTAGGTGACCTATACATTGTATAAGATCATATGAAAGAATACAATAATTATAATACAAATAACAATAGTTACAATAAGATAATATTAAAAAATGACAAGCTAAAGGTACATTGGTAAGTTGACCACATTCCCATTTGGGTTTATTACCCAGACGAGGCAACTCTGCCCATTGTGCAAAAGGGCAGAAATTTATCAGGGTTCATAGACTCACAGAACAGAGATTTCAGTTTCCAGAATGAGAACAAGGCTCAGATTTTTGTTTCTGGACCCTCTGTGTGGATTGGCTGGAAGGAATTGCGAATACGAGCAGCCTCAGCGGCGCAAAGGTGTCCGAATGCTTTGTTATACCATTCTGGAGCTCTCCCCCTGAAAACAAAGTGCAGAATGTTACCACAATGATGTGTATTCATTTCTATGAGCAATGCAGCTACAGTCAGAGAATTCTATATGTGTGTGTGTGGGTCACTCATCTATATTTACTCACTTCAGGTCCACTCTGCAGATGTGGGTGAGTCTGGACTTGCCGGAGCCACAGGGCTCCAGTAAATAATTGGATTCCATCACTATAGCTCTGATGCCCCCTATAGGCGGACAGTCCTCATGTTCAATAGACAGGGACACCAGAGAACACGTCCCCCGCGGCAGATCTGTCCTCCACGACCTGAGCACAAACACCAGTGTAAGTTTCTAAAACACTGCTGCAGTAAACAGTAAGCTAAAGAAGTAAACTGTGATCTTAACTGTAAATGCATCCAGCCATCCTACTTCAACATTTTCTACCACTACATAACTCTGTAACACTGTATAACTTTCCAGTAATTCTTATTTGCTTTGTAAGGATATTTAAAAATGCTTTTATAGGAACTGTTAAGAATATAAGATACAAGATAGATATTATAGGTACAATTCCATAGAAACATGTATTCATATGATAATATATATTCATGTTTTATTAATATTACTATTTTTTAAAAATATTTAGATTTTTTGTTATTTTTCATTATTATTATTACTATTATTTTAATTTCTGTAGAATTTTTTTTATGAAGTTTTCGCTAATTTCTGACTTTCCCAGGTGTGGAACTGGCAAACTTTTACATAACATAAAAAAATCGCTGCATACATCAGTTGACTTTCCAGTACTTTATAAAAATCATTTTATAGACACTTTTAGGAATTATATTCTAAATCTATATTATATATGAAATCTATAATAATTAATATATCAAATATTGCTAGTATTAATTACATATATATTAAATATAATTAAAAAATATAATAACATTTAACATGCATAACATTTAAAAAAAAACATAGGAATTTTGGTGATATATATGAATTGATTCAACAATGTTGCTAGTATTCACTTCAAATATATATAATTACATTTAAAAATGTATATATATTTCTTTTTTTTTTTTCTTTTTTTTGACAAATTTACTAATCTACATGACTTTCCAAAGTCTGAAACTACCAAAATTTACCAGCATTCCCAGGTTTTGCATGACCGTGGGAACTCGTATCTCATTCATTTAACCACTGCTCCATAAATCCTTAAAAACAAAACAAAAAACCGGAAGTCCCTGAGTGAACGGACCCACCTGAGCACTACAAAGTCTCTGCTGGGATGAGGAGGCATACAGTTGAGGACATATTGGAACACTTCTGTCTGCCTGTCCAAAACCTCACACACTTTCCAATTCATCAGGTCCACGTCCCACAGGTGGCGTTCCCGAAGAACACGGTTTAGAACCACTGATGGAGGGGCTTCCACCTCCACTGAGACCCGCCAACGCCGCAAAGGGTTCCCATCACCCACCTAGAGTTAAACAAAGAACTTTACTTAGTATTTATTCATTATTAGTATTATTAAGATTATCTGTAATGTTTATGTCCCGTTGTGCTGAATTTTCCAACCGCACCTTCTTATAGGACAGCTCTGTGTTGTCGGTGCTCTGGCAGGACACCCAACCTTTGGCCTTTTCCCGTGATTCTTTGAGAAGACCCTGTAGCCTGGCCTCCATGAATGCAGGCCAAGAGCCTTCATCTTCCCCCTCGTCCTCTTGATGTTTCCCCTTGCAGAGCTCCTCTATTGTGGGAGCCTGAAGCTCGGCCTCCACATAGGAGTTTTGTGATTGTGTCACCATTTCATGTGGAATCTGAGGGAAATTAAACAATGCACAGTCTGCTTTAGAGATAATTGAAAAGGCAAATAAAAACAGAAAATTAGATTTGTGGTTGTAATTTGTGGTTGTCCGGTATTTGAAGGAAAGTATGTCAAATCATCATCATTTGAAATAGATGCGTGTGTTTCTCACCTCAAACAAGCGGTTGCACTCTGTGATCATGTGTGCAAGGCCCTGAGTGGCAGCCAGGTTTTCATTCAGGTCCTTTTGGTCTGGCCTCCCTGTAGCATACTTTTTCTGCATCTGCATAGCTCTGTAGACAGATTAGAAAACTTTTTATTTAATTGTTTTTATTTTATTTTACATAATATAGAACATATTAATTATTAAAAAAAAATATTGCTGAAAGCATTGCTTTAAATTGTACAATATATATACAATTTATTTTTGGATGGGTGGATGGATCAACCTTATATATATCATAGTAGACTGAAAGAAGTAGACTGTTATTTACTTTGGTGCAAGATTGTCCTTCTTCAGGATGTTGAGATGAAAAAGTGAAGGTGCCAGACACACTGCGATGTTCATGGGTGTCATTTGGTTCTCTTGCACGGAGGAAGTGACATCGCTCAGGAAGCAGAGCAGTGTTTGCAGTACCTCTCTGTTTTCATCTGACATCAGCATGATGGCTGCCTGCACAGCTTGTAAGCGCTGCTCTTTGGGCACATCTAAAGAGGAAACAAGGATCAGATGACTAAAGGAAGTTTGTGCTTTCTTCTTCCTAAATTCATGAGATGGATTTATGAGAGGAGTTAAAAAGTGTTTCTTACATTGGTAAATGTGTAGGAAGGTTTCGCCCAGTTTGCTGGTCAGAAGTGGCTCAGGCAGATCCCTGAAGAACTGTTTGACCATGTCGGCCACATCGTACGCAGACTGGTCTTCATAGTTGACATCATCTGGAGAATTCTCATTCATCTGTCTGAGAGCTTGGATACGAGACTTCACCCCTGACTTGCGAAACAGACCCACCTAAGAAACGGGAGAATTTTCTAGTGAGAATTTTCTATTTGTTTTTACATTTTCAATAAGAAATTGGACATTGGAAAATGGTCGCTACATTAACATTTATTTACTTTATTTAAAAGAATATTATGACACTGTTTTCAGACTGTTATTAGATTTGTATACAGTTGTACTGCTGATCTGATGACTCTCACTGACTAACCTGATCGAGGCATTGGCTCCTGAGGTAGCGCAAAGCCTGCTGGATACCAAGAGGTAAAGGTTGACCGAAACGTTGAACATGCACAATCAGTGGAACCCCGAAAACATTCTTTTCCTTATAGTCTGGAACCTTCATCCTCTTCATAAACTTTGGCACAGACCTGAGAGATACAAAATAAAAATGTGTGGGGTTTTTATACAATTTAAGCATCTGTTTCCGCAAGCTTTTGTGTGTGTGTGTATGTGTTTTATGTTTTGGGAGTTGTAAAGTCATCAATACAATTGTAATACTGAATAATAATGAACAGTGAAGTTTTCATCACAAGTTTTTAACTGCAGAGTGCAGTAACAATAGTGACCAGTAGAGGAGGAATGGATTCGTGTTTACTAGCGTTTATTTACTGCTAGTCCCAACTGAGCTTTAAGCCACAGTAAAACAATAACATAAAATCTCATAGCATCTGTTAATTTTTCCAACAGATACTTACCAGGTCCAGCCATGTTTGTTGGACATGGAGTACTTCTCCATAATGGCAGTCAGTCGGAGCAAGGAAAATTTCTGTAGCATGCTAAGCTGGGCCGCAGGTTGGCTGGTAATCTGGAGAGAGGCGACCGAATGGCTGAGGCGGTTGGAAATCTGGAAGCTTGGCCATCGCAAGCTAAACAAAGAGCAGGGAACCATGTTAGGGATTGAAACTTGGGGTGAATGTTTGAGTGACTTTGAGCACAACCACCTAAAACAGCATTTAAATCTACAACATAAGTGTACATGCACAAGCGTACATGCTATTTCAACCAGTCAACCAGTCATATCCAAACTTTATATTTCTGAATCCAACACATATAGAATAGCATTGTTAGCCCTGAATCTTACCGTCTTGGTCTGGTAAGAGAAGCCCCAACACCGGAGTCTCTCCTTTCCCTCATTCCTGTTGACTCTGTTTCATTAAGTGACACCCCATCCCTGTCTACATCACTAGGTGTTGCCTGATCCTCCATCACTGAGTGTCCCTCAAAATCCAATGTGATCTGGCTGGATGATTGCAAGTCGCCTTGCCTTTCGTCAACAAGATTAACTCGCTCCTTTCCTGCATTTTCACTGTTGGGCAGTACATTCTTGGACCAGTGGTCCACAATCTGTTGCAGGCCATTAACATGCTGCAGAATATCATCCAAATGTGGGAAAAGATCTTCCTTTTCCAAGTCTATGAGGTCACCGGTGCTGGCATAGAGATGCGAGCCGGGTACATTGTCGTAAATACTGATCCGACTGCCTCGGGTGCTGCATTGTGTGATGGTTCGAGGTTCTTTGATGCTAGGTGGACGCTGGACATCCGAGTCAATGCTTGCCGAGTGCCAGTTGATGGAGGTTGCCGTTGAGGGTGAAAGACTCTCGATTGACAGAGCTTTAGGAAAGGTTCCAGGCTTGTGATCCTTAGGGATATGCACCACCAGATCCTCGTAAGAGCGGAACTCATTGCGTCGGTTCTGCTCAGCCACACGCTTACCCTGGATGAGACTGGAGAACACATCCAAGTCCTCCAGGTACATCCCACTGCGCTTGTGATCGGCCCGGTGGACATTGCGCTCCTTCATGTTTGGCGTGCTAACGGCACTCCCGCTGGACTGGCTGCTGCTCCCTTCACTGCTAGATTGGCAGGGCAAACTCATGTCGGAAAGTGGCTCTGCTAGACGCATGTCTCCATTGATGATCTCCACACAGCGGAGAGTTTTCACAGCCTGGGGTTCTTGTTGGAGAACTGGGGCACTTATAACAAGACTCCTGTTCCCTCCACCACCCATTGCACCCCGTGACTGCAGAACTTCCATGCGCCGTAAGAACTCCTTAGCACGAGTCCGTCCTCGCTTGCCATGCTTTACAGGCAGTGAACTGTAGCTTGAAAGTTCTGAAGAGAGATGGGCTACACCTAGTGATGTGTGGTCAGGCATGGCTGCAGAGTCCGAGCAGGTGCGGTGCGAGCTGTCCAAGTCCTCCGCGCTGTGTGCACGAACACCACCACTGCCGCCGCTGCTCTCGCTGTGGATGGAAGAGATCTCCGGCTCACTCAAGTCTGTCAGAATGCTCTCGCTGCTGGTCGTTGTCCGAAGGGCAGAGTTTTCCCCTGGATTCTTGTTTTCCACACCCCTCAGCAGGCAATTGATGTCTTGGAGCCTGGACCAGCGGCGACTGCTCCATTCAAAGGTCCATTTGTCACTGATGGCAAAGAGGTCATCTTCATCTGAGTCTTCACTCTGCAGGTTAACAAGGAAATACATAAATATTATTTTATTGCCACATCTTTTAATACATTAGCAATTCAACCCAAGACTACCATCCCAATCCTTTGAGAAATGTCTCTTTCTTACAGACTTTGTTTTTCCTTTTTCCTTCCTCACAATTCAAAACCTCCAGAGGTAACAGTTTAGATTGACTCAAATTAGTTTTTCATGTTTTCAAAGGGCACATTCCTTCCTCTCTTAAGTTATTACATAACCAGTGTAATATAGCACAGTTTCTATTCAATATCTTTAGGTGATACAAAAAGAGATCCTATACTGAGAGTAAACAGTTACATTAGTTCACACAAAGGCATTGCTAGTAGCGTTCTCATATATCAAGTTTAGTGCTCCTGTGGGTCAAGTGGCAGAGTATTGCATTAGCTTGCGTTCGATTCCCAGGGAACACATGTTAGGTAAAATTTATTAGCCTGAATGCGCTGTAAGTCAGTTTGGATAAAAGCGTCTGCTAAACGCTAAAATTAAATTTTAATTTAATTGTGATAATAAAGTAATATAGTGGTTCTATAGAGATAGTACACATGGCATTTGGTGCTAGTTACAATATAGCATCTTTATAGGCATGTTAACCATTCTGATTCTAGCAGCAAAACTGCTATAACACAAAATCACTAGAACAATACACATTCCCAGAAGGTTAAACAGAAATAATGGATCACTTACTTTTTTCTTAGGAAGGTTCACGTCAAGTTTCATAGAGGCACACTTGTTTAATGTATTCAGTCGCCTGGGAGAAAAAAAATAGATAATAATTTAAAATCCTTTCCCTCCGACTGGCATCATTTTCCATGGCATATATACAGTGGTGATGTGGACACAATATCAGCAGAGCACAGCATTCTGTGGCCGTTTCTAATATAATCAAGCTATGTGATCTATGTCCCCTGCTATCCAACACTAAGCTCTGGTGAGCAGCAAACCTAATTAGGCACAATAATTGGCCAATGTCCTGCTCTCTCTCATGGTAGTTTGCTTTTAATTGGCGAAAGCTTGCGAGCTTCAGTTGCCATGGTTTTCAATGGCCCTCAAGAGCATCTAATGTGGTTGATTCCAGCTGCCACACAGTCACTCCTCCAGGTCTGAGAGGCCTGTTTTTCCCCTCAAATTCACAGAAAACACAAGAGCCTGCCTTTCTTTGAAGCCATTCCCAAAACCTCCTGGAAATAGGTTTTTCTCTTTCAGTCACTTGCGTGGTCCGTCAAATATGAAAAATGAATTTGGGATGAAAGTAAAGCAGCTTTCTGAGCTTTTGACAAAGTCGTGGGCTACAGTTTCTCCTTGAACTAGTCTATTTGAATTACAGGGCATTAGTTACACTTATAATTGTTCACAATAAAGGTCTTGAAGCAACACTGCAACATATTCAGTAAAAAGTAAAAGAAATAAGAACGTCTCTTCCTGATCCAAAAGCATGTGGGTAAGATTTATTAAAGGCTGTAAATGCTATAAAGGGAAACACACTGCGTGACTCAAGTATGCATGGAAACCAAACTGTTCGTGATGTAATAATCATGACATTTTATGACTCTTTATATTGCTCCGTGGTCTGTGTGTATGCCGTGACAGCAAAGACTTCAGATATAAAACAGAATACAGTCAAGACGTAATATGTAGAGAACAGAAAGACACTGGCGGCAGTCAATGGAGAACAATCGGCTTAAAACAGGTTCCAGCGAGATAAGACACCATTATAATATTTTACATTGTTTCTGTTGAATATACTTTACGAGGTATGTTATCCCTCGATAACAACCGGTAAAAGCTGATAACACAGGCTCATCAGGGTAACTGAAGTCGGCGCTGTACCCTTGCTAGGGAACAGTTTTTTTTTTGTTTGTTTGTTTGGTTTTTTTTTGGTGGAAGCTTTGCATTTGTTTAGCTAATAAAATATTAAAACTCGATTCAAAATTATTTAAATATGCCATCCTGGTATGGCGGACTCGCTCTCTCGTTTCATACAAATGCAGCTGCTGCCATTTTGCTAGGATTGTTTTGTACGCTGTAATGAATTATAAGATAACTAATAAACTGGTAAGATTTTAAAACATTTTCGTCTTAAATTTTTTATTGCCTTAATTAATTATGTGGTAAAATATTGTGTAATAAGCGGTTTGACTGCACTGTTTCCCTTAAATGTCTGTCTAGTTTGAACATGCAGCTTGCTCGCAACTGCTATGTTCACGGAAGCTTTGTGTTCAAATATTTCAACTAAAATCAATATTTTGTGTTTAATTATTTCCTTCTGTGGCAAGTAGCCTTCTTATAAGCGGGATAATATACATCGAATAACCCCCTTCAGGGTGATACAAGATCCTTAGAAGGTAAGATCCTGATCACCCTGTCAGGGGTTAATCTGCAATAACAACCGGCTGGATGTACATTAACCCTTACTTAATATTTTACTTTTTAAGAAGTGTCATTGCTAGCATGCTAGTTTTTATTTTAGTATTAGAAATTGTATTGTTATTGACCACTGAATTTTTGGTTTCACATGAACCCCGCATTTGGTAAAGGATTACTGCAATGACTTTCTGACAGATCATTTATTAAATGCTGTTTGATTTGTGAACTAAACATTTAGCATTTAGAGGCTTCATCAGCAAATTGTAGAGAGCAAAGCGTCAAAGACAGGTTAAAGATGTGAGCTTTGTCACTGGTGCTTGCAAACATCCACACAGCTAACAAAGTCCTCTGTGTTGTTACTGGGCATGTCGTGCTAGAATTGTTTACGGAGTTGATCCCCTCCAGGCGCTGTAGAAAAGTGAGAAGTCAGGGGGAGAGGTGGGAATGTCGGACATTGTTTCCCACAAAACAGTAAACAGGTTTGGAATTTCGATGAGTTGCTTAAGGGTTGTTTAGAGTCACAGTAGAGCGACTTGAGTACGCGCCCAAAGTTCTCCTACCGGGGTAGTCTCCAAGGAAACCAAAGTCACTGGATGGTCTTAATTTGGAAATGCCAAACACGACACAATGAAAAAATTGACTTTTTAGAGCCTAGTTTGATTTATCATTGCATCCTCAACCACTGCAAGTCTAAATCTTTTATATAGTGGTTGTAGCTCTAAATGAAATTCTATTATCGATGATTAGTTAATTATCATCCAATTGTCTTTAGTAATAATAACAGGTCAGATTTTTTATTGCTGTCATTGTGTATTGCATCTATTAAGCTCAAATATGATGTAATTTCTCTAATGTCAGTCTTAATCTAAGGCTGAAGTAAATAATGTTGTGATTAAAGCAACAACTGACTCAATACAGTTTGTAGATTAAACTCATTATATTTCCCCAGTACAAAATGTTCTCAATGAGTTAGTTGTCTTCTTGATTAGAGACTGATTTCAGGTGTTCATTAGGTTCTCAGAAGACTTGGTCGTTGATTTAGACTGATTTGTTTAGGAAGCACAGAAGACACCAAAGATGTCTCAGTCCTTACCGACACAGAGGTTCCACAAGGTCTTTGTCTAAGAAGTCATGGTCTTTCTTCACAGGGGAGATGTCAATCGGAAATTGAGAATCTGTAAAGAAACACAGGCATATTCCATTTCAACAATCAAGTTCATTATAGACAAACACTGGAAAGAAACAGATGTCTGTTAGGGACCGTAATGATTTCCCTCTGATTCGTTAATAGGCCAATCTTGCATGTTCACAGCAAACACAGAGGAATCCAGGCGCCCACACTCTTAAAAAAAAACCCTGACAACACATTCTTTCCAGAACGAAAGCCAAGGCAAAGAGAGTAGCTAACTTGTTTTAGACTTCCAGATGCTAATAAAGTGAGACAGGGTTTGCCCCCCTAAATCTGAGCTTGGCTTTGAGAAGCCATTACGTCTTCTACAGAGTGTGTCCAACTTATGTAATGGAGTTACTGAATCCAGACCCTGCTGAAGCTGACATTCCATTGGTACAATTAAATGTTTCATCATATTTTTTGCTTTTGTGGAACGTAAAAAGACAGATTCAGAGAAAGGCACAGTGTTCTGGTTTTAAACTGCTGGAAATTCCATAACAACACTTATGAAGAGACCCATTATGGGAAGAGTCTGTTCTGCACATTGATTCCATGTCTGCGATGAGACGACAATAAAGTATTAATATTACAAATGAACAAAGGAAGGGTTGCATAACCTGACACCATGTTTCTTATGTAATAGGTTGTAAATTCAATTCTTGTCAAAAATATATTTAAACAAAGGCTTAATTTTTTGTAATGATTGTAATTATTCTTTACAAAACAATTATATTATATTATATTAAATTATATTATATTCAGATGTGGAAATGCTTCAATTTTCCTCTCTCTCTCTCTCTCTCTCTCTCTCTCTCTCTCTCTCTCTCTCTCTCTCTCTCTCTCTCTCTCTCTCTCTCTCTCTCTCTATATATATATATATATATATATATATAAATCCCAGACCACTATATTTCCCAGAGGAAATACAAAAAGAAAAGAAACAGATCGTTCACACAATTTTTTTCCCAAAGACTAACACTCCAAGATCAAAAGCGTTCGCCAAGGGCAAGTGAAATGGCAGTGTTTCTGTGGCAAGGTGATTCCCATGACCTCTGTCTCTCTTTGAAGATGTCATAGTCTAGAATGTTCAAGCAGTACCTCTTAACCAGAACCAGTTTTACCAGTGACCTGTACCTCTCAGCATTTCAGATGAAAATTTCAGATCTGGGGGTATGAATGTCTAAGTAAATGAGATGTTTTTGAAAGCAGTTTAACATGATGAGGTCTGGCAGACATATAAGTGCCCATTAACATGATTCTGTCTCGAACAACATCAGAAACAACATCCCACATTAAAAGCTTGTGTTTGCCCTAAATCAGGCTGAGTTTGTGAGTTGACCGACATCATATGATCATTTCGAAATCTAAATGAGAGCACCAGAGCCTCCCGAGAAACCAGTTTTAACTGTGGCTTTACAGCTGGGTGAGATAAGATTTGTGAGGTTTTCTAAGTTTATGTTCTGGTGTGGTGAAGCATTACCTTCAAAGAGCTGGGCGTACTGGGGGAATCCTGCCGCTCGTAGCCAGTCGCAAGCTTCCTTTGCCTCGATTTCTGCAACACACAAAATGTTCGCACTTGTCAGATTCATAAAATAAATCGAACTCTTTAATATATATATATAAAAACAAAGGAAAATAATAGAAGGCCAGATTGCAATAATTTTTTTTTTTTTCACGGACATTTGCTATATCTCTATGTTTAATAGGTCTGATATAAGTTAATTTAAGTTTAAATTATATGAAGTTTTAAACAAAGTTTTAAGTTTTGCATAACTGTAATGTAAAACAAAACAATAATACTGATTAAAAAATATTTGCAATTGCGGTATGACAGACAAAATGTCTTTGGAAACTTGCATCCTAGTAAGGGCACATTGTAAAGAAACTAAGAGGACCACTAGCAAATTGTTTCATAGACAGTTATCTTCAAAACTATTTTTAGAAGCGCTTGTGTTCTCTAGGACAGGAAGAACGGGAGGGACGGAGAGAGACAGAAAAAGAGTGAGAAGGTATTACATAACGTAATCAGTTCTTTGTGATTTAATTATCATAGTTTCCTTTCCTGCCACTGCATGAACAAGGTTATTCTTGTAGGTCAGGAACCATCCAGGTTACAAGATTATCTCATAGCCCTATGAGCCTGTAAAGTCTGCTCGTAATCCTACATGATAAAAATGAGGACAGCTCAAGATCTTCAGGATTAAGAGATCAGTTACATATTGGCAACATGATCCCGTTCATATAACCAAAGCCTTTTACGTGACACATCCCAGCAGACGTCAGTTGACGTGGAGCTTATGGAGAGTTAACAAAATGTACAAGAATGTCTGAGGACTGAATGTCTGAAGCTCTTAGTGGTCAGCTTTGGAATAATGCTAGGAAACAGTGTGATTAATATCATCTGCCGGAGGGCATGGAACATTCATAAATATGATTTGTGGGGCCGCTAAACAAAACAACTGGTTTAGAACACAGGTTATTAAAACACAAGATTATCCCCTTTGAAAATATAAAAACTTAAAGAAAATCACAAATGAGCCCACAATGATATAAAAGAGAGCAAATGGAATTTTTGCAAAAGTGTCCATTTCTACTGAGAAAAACAACCCAATAATCTCATGTTTCCTTAAAAATAGCCAATATTCCAAAGTCTGCAAACATCTCTTGTCAAAATAACAATATACAATCCACATTTGGTTTATAACACTCATACGTGTCGATAATTGTCTAATTTGTGTTATTTATATTTATTTGAAAGGAATTTTAGCAGTCTAACTCGATGTTGTCACTATCTGAACAACTATGAAAAAAAAAAAAAATTCCAAAGTTGCTCTAACCGTATTTATGCAAAATACACACAATTTAATACCATCAGCCAGCGAGAGTAATTTAAGTCAGTGTTTAGACTTGAAACAGTAAAATCTGATATTTACAAAACAATAAAATACCATAAGCACATACTTTCCATTGTTTAAGCTTGCATTGCATTTCAACCAGCTATTGAGTAACCCAAGTTCAATGCCAACAAATCGCAATAAAAGACACCTTATGTAACCTGGTACTTATTTTAATACCATCTAATAAGTCACAGTCAGTTTAATTACAATGAAGCTGATTAGCACTTTTACAACTTTACAGAAAATAGTGCCTTACAATCCCCAGCATTCAAGCTAAAGATGTTTCAATAGGATGAGAAAGAAACAGAGAGAGGAACTAAAAATCAGAAGAATCAAAATCAGAATCAGAAAGAGCTTTATTGCATATGGGCATACAAGGAATTTGTTTTAGTGACATAAGCTTCCAGTACACAGAGACAACAACACACAGACAAAAAAAAATGCATTAGTTGACACAAATCAACAGGTTTAAACACATGCATTAAACACAAATCTAGTGTAAACAAATCTACTCAATAAATACAGAAAATATCAACTAATGCATTTTAACAGTAATATTCTAGTATCTTTTTTTGAACACCAAAAATATATATCTTTAACAACCATTTTATTCTCACCTGATTCAGCAATACAGTGACTCCATAAGATCACCTTCACTTATTAAACTCCAGTAAATACAATGATGCAGCAGCACAGCTCAAATCTCAATACATCCTGAACCTCACACCAAACTGCTTGACGATCCAAATCATGCTCAAAGACACCAAGAGAGTAGTGGCTGCGTCAGAAAGCAAATTGCCTGGGTTTCTATTCATCATATTGATAATAACAGGGATAACCGTGGTGAGAATTCCTGCGCAGCCTCCACCCCACTAAGATTACCGCTCTTTTGTGTTACCTCCTTTACCGAACAATACAGTTTGTTCACTTCAGCAGCTCCTATGAGAAGAACTAAATGCTTCAGACGTCAGTTGATATAAGATTGTTCTTTATAAGTGTCATGAAGCTCTCAGCCAATGGCAAAACTATAGCTGGAAGCTATTTATCTGACAGAATTAAACAACTGCATGTAACAGGGAAACATATGGGCAAATATTAGCAGATAAAATGTCCTTGAGGTTCAAAAGCCCATAATACGACTCAAAATACAAAATTTGATTGTATGGAGTTGGTTTAGAAGGTTCTCCTCTAAATATTTAACACAAACTCTGTTTAATGAATTAAATAAATGCATTGAATGAACATAATGTTCAAAAGTATTTATTTGAAACAGAAATCTCTTCTATCATTATAAATATCTTTAAATGTCACTTGATCATTTAATGCACATTACTTAATAAAAGCACTAGTTTACTACTAACCCCAAATTTACCAGTTCAATTTTATTCTGATTCACCAGCCCTTTGTTTGATTCATGTTTTCTTATGTATAAAAGAAACTCTCTCTCTCAGCTAATGCCAATTTGGAACTTAGTGCATCACAAAAATGTACTTTGGAAATAAGCACAGGACCTAAACCCTGCCGTTTAATTGCTACTGAACATACATAATAATCAAAACAACCAAAAAACGCTCTGTGGATACCAACTTAAGCCATCTTTACATGTCAGTTCTTGTCTAAAACATTTATTCAAACAATATGTGAAATTACTATAAATTATAAAAACACAAATTATAAACCCCTAACCCTAACCCTAACCCTAACAGAGTCAACAAAATATTGCATATCTATAAATCAAAACACATCTAAAGTCCCATAAAAGAGTAAACAAGGTTCTTTCAAAATCGTGGAAGTGACACAAAAATGGCACACAAAATATCAGATAATTGTTCATCATATGTACACTACAGCACTTTGTGGTATGCACTATGCGCCTGTAACTGAGTGCCATTCACCTGGTTCAACAGGAGGTGAGGGAATCTCCTTTGTGACTAAGCATCCATTCCCAGGAGCGCTGAGGGCAACTGTATGTCCTGTACTCTACAGTAACACTGAAAGTGTAGAGCATCCTTATCAACGTCCCACAGCTGCAGCCCGAAACCCAAGCTGGGAATTCCACGTCGCACAGCATTCCGTAACACTATCCTAAAAGTTACTATTTCTTTTCCATCATTGTCCTTTCTTATGGAACTGGAAGGATAATGAGCTCTGCTCTGGCTCGCCGCCAGAAGGGGAAACTCTCACTTTTAAATGCAACCAAACTGCATGCAGTGTTCGATGACTGCCACCACCACAATAACTCTGTAACACAATGCTAAAAGCAGAGTGCCACTAAATCTGTGAGAAACACAGACACCTTCCTTTCCTCATTGAATAAGCTTATGTAAAAGCAGGAGGGATACGGTTTTCCCTCAAGGTCACCCATGGCACACGCTGGCACTTTGGCAAGCTGTCCCGTTAGGAACTTAATACCATGAACAAACTGGCATAGGTAATTATTTGTGAAGCAGTTTCTGAGAGAAAATTGTCTCAAAGAAACTGCAAAAAAAGTATAAAGAATAAAGTGTTGTTTTATTAAATTTGTCACAATGTTAAGCTTTGCAGATGTGTGGATTCTGGGAATTGTCCAAGAGTGATAAAGTGAGCAATAAATCAATCCATCAGGCTTATTGCGCTGACAACGGAGTGGAAAAACAGATCAGTGAAATACGATAAAGTAGTAGATTTACTTACGAGAGACTTTCATCCTGAAAAAAATGTGTTCTTAAATGTTATTTAATCCAGAACTTCTTCTTCCCAAACCATCTTTTCTGCTCTCTCCTAACTCTCTCCTCTTCTGCTTCTTTCTCTTCAGCTTTTGTCATTCTCTCTCTCTCTCCCTCTCACTTCCTATTTCCCTCCCCTGTATTTTTCACTCCCTCTCTCTTTGATTTACTCCAACTCTCATTGGTTCTTAATTCCGAGCCCCCTTCCAGCATCTCCCCCCTCCATTCCGCGTGCTTTCTTCGCTCTTCCACTTAAACCATCACAACTCACTCTTTCTCTCTTGGCACTGCCCTTTCGGACACCCTCCAAGTGGCAGGACATTGGCAATGGGGGACTTTCTTTTCTTGCCGTCTCATGATGTAATCAACCCCCTACTGATCCCAGCTGTCTCCCAAACCTTCAATTTAGCTCATCTAGTAAAGACTACAGGATGTTTCAACTCCCTTAACTTTGAGTTTTATAGCTTGAGGGGCGACTTTGTTGTTGGAAAATCTTCCTGTAAAAGCATACACTTCTCACAATTTTTTTATAGACATCTATGGTTTCTTTCAAGGTTCTTGAATGTTCTTCTTACCAACCAAAACATGGTTCCTTTAAGAACTGTTGACTGAAAGGTTCTTTAGGGAACCCAAATATGGTTCTTCTGAGGCATTGCTGCGAAAAACCTCCTTTTGGAAACTTCTGGAGTGTTGCTGTGAAAACAGAAAGGGAGGGATGGACTGGGGGAAACCAAACCGATCCAAATTCCTGCAACGCCCCTCGGCATGATGGGAAGCCACAGTAGAATGTGACATCACAAGCAGGTGATCATTAAAAGTGATTCACTGGGGGAGATATGGAACATTATCTAGTGTCAGCTGAGTGTCTGCTGCCCACTGAATATTACACACATCAGCAATGTGCCCCAAAGCCTCATGGGAAGACCTTTGTGGGCTGTAGCTTCTGTAGTGGGATCAAACAAAAAACAAAGAAGACAAAAGACTGTCACCAGCAGAATGCCAACAAACATTCCACTAACTCAAAAGAACATCTTTGTTTTCTGATTGTTTTTACTTTAAAAATGGTTTGGGGCTGGATCATAGTTGCAAAACTTTATTTTATAAATGTTAAATTGATAACCAACATGGTAATCACTACTTATTAAAATGTGAATATTAAAGATCTTAAATATATTAAATTATACAGTGTAAATAATGACAGTGTAAGTAACATGCTAAATAATTAATTTAAAAAAACAGTAAAACATTTTAATGTTTTAAAATTAATTATTTGAAACAAATAAATTTTATGGAAATACATAAAAACATTTAAATCTTACCATTAAAAATGTAAACTTAAATTAAACTTATATAATAAGCTATTTAATAAGTTCTAATAATACGTTTTATACTAATTTAAAAATAATTATTATTGTTATTTATTTTCATACATTTTTCATAGCACCTTTTCCTAAAATCAAGGGCATTTTACAATCAGTTAGAAAAAAAAAACATACCATTTATGAATAAAACAATACATTTTAGCATTTAAAAAGAAAAAAAAACTGGGCAACGCATCTAAAATAAAACATTTGGTTTATATAATATATGTGTGTTTGCTGTGTATATTTATTATGTATATAATATACAATTGTATTGGTATATCAGAGTGCCTGCTTACTGTGACGTCTGCCTTAATATAACTTAACATTTTTCATCAATGAATCTTGAAAGGCTTCAGACAATTACACCTTTTAAACATGAATGGCAGTTCTCAAGTGAGACTCTACACCGACCTTCCTACAAAAACACAGCATCCCTTATGAATCAGCCAGACGGGGCTGTGAGTGACTGAAAACAGCCGTGATACAAGCTCACAATCTATTACTGTAAAGCTTGATGCCCTCATTGGAAAACAGCTGGAGGTAATTCATGCACAGAAACAAAGTTCCTGCGGCTGAGTCAGCCACCCCCGAGGGGACGCAGGTTTGAAAGACACCTCTCGGAGCTTAAATGCAATGCTGATTCCACTGTGTCAGAACACACTTGCTTCCTTGTAAGAGGAACCGGGCTTCTACACTAAACGACAGACAAACACGAGTCTGTTGTCTGTGGAAACCTCTGCACTGGATGTGTCATAAAAACATCCGAAAAGACAATGGAAAAACTATAAATCAAAATCACTCACTGATTAGTGAGCCACAATCAAAGTATACACAATGTCTAACTAGATCTTTACATTATTTTACAAGTAATGTGTGTGTGTGTATGTGTGTGTGTGTGTGTGTTATATACATACATATATATATATATATATATATATATATATATATATATATATATATATATATATATATATATATTATATATATATATATATATATATATATATATATATATATATATTATATATATATATATATATATATATATATATATGTATATAATATGTATATATGTATATTATATATATATATATATATATATATGTATATATATATATATATATATATATATATATATAGCCTGCAATTCTTTGATAAGAAAGTACAGTAAAAACACAATATTTAATATTATATATAATAAAAATAAAACCTGTTAATGCAAAGCTGAATTTTAATTATTAATTGTCCTCAATTATTATTTAATTTAGAAAACAGTTATTTTAATATGTAAAATTTCACAATATTGCAGTTTTTACTGTATTTTGATCAAATGAATGCAGCCTTGGTGAGCATCGTTTTAAAACATTTAAACATTGAGCCGACTAGCCGTTTTACTTTATTTTTTTGGTTGAAGCATGATTGGCACCATCATTGTCAAAAGCTCATGATAGTCATAATATGACAAAAAAAATGACATTTTATGCTCAAACATGAAAAGATTTTAAACCTGTGTTCAATTTCCGAAAGCTTTTATCATCAGTTGTACATCACTATCCCACATCCTGATCTAAAAGTAATGTCCTTGAACTAGAGCTAAATATTTACTCCTGTTAATGCGGCTCATGTGCATGTAATGAGGACGCGGACATGCAGACGTGCTCAAAATGTGTATACGCTCCGTCTGGCTAGAAATACGGTGTGTCACACCAAAACAGACATAAATCCAGCTCAGATTACCATCTGCCTTTTGTTCATATGGGGCTTAGATTACGACCACACAATGCGTATAGTGTAAAAGGCAGCAAATGTATAAACACGTCTGCAGTTGAGTGGAACGTGATTGATTGCCGTGTACGGTCAAACATAATGGGACACTGGGTTTTTAAAACACCATTCACTGTATGTGACGTCAAAGAAGCACCCATGCCTCACCAAAACACATATATAAACCGGTAATGAGTCACCTCACCCAGTACCTAAACACATCTGACCAACGCATCAGCGTTGTTGCCCCAGGCAAGATAAGACATAAGCAAAGAATAAAACCCTTTCATGGATTGTTTTGGTCCACTGCAGCTTTCTACCAGGCCTTTATCATTTATTCTGACTACTTTGTAAAATCCATTTATGGATATGTAGCTTTATCTTTGTCCCAGAGCCAGTGTTTCATTATTAAAAATGTCAACAACAAAAAAAAATTAATTACTATATTTTTAAAATGCAGTTATCTAAAAAAATAATGGAATAAACTATTTTAACATTAATATATATTAACATACAGAGCAAATGCACTGATGTATTTTATCAAATATTACTGTACTTGATTACCAAGAAAACAACAGTGTACCAAGAAAAGAACATGCTTGAGATAATATGAAATAAAACATTCAGTTGAATGTAAATTACATTTTTATTGCACATCATATCCATTCCAGTTAATCAAATTAAAATAAAATTGATTAAAATGCAATAATCTTAAAAAGAAATAAACTATTTTAATTTTAAATTTGAATAGTTATATTTATTAACATATAAAGAGCAAAAACAATTCACATACATTTTCAAAGAGAAGGAATATATAATATTGATGTATATTTATATAAAAAAAATTACTGTACTTGATTACCATGAAAACAACAGTGTTAATGAAGAGTGTAGTTGAGATGAGACAAAAAATTCAATTAAATATCTATTATATAATATTTGTATTGCACATCATATTCAATTTAATTATTTCAGTGAAAATACAATTAATTAAATAAAAAGTAAAAAATAAAAATGTAAGAAATGTTGCTACTATATAAAAGCTACCCATTAGTTTTTTGTTTCGTATTTTTTTTATTTTTTTTTTATTTTTTTGCCATTTTAACCATTTCCATGGCAGAATGCTATTAAAACATAACTTGAAATGTGAAGGAAATTAAAAAAAAAAATTCAGAGCAAAAACAAAACATTTTCCTGTAATGCTTGATATATCCTTTTACTGACAAGTAATGGTGTGGAAAGTGTGTGCTAAGAGAATTCACTTTCCTCAAGAGTCTGCAGTTAAAGAAACGCCCATGTGTGAGAGAAAGACAGAATGTAATCAAATGACTCCAGCTCATTTGTTTATGCTCAGCTGCTTGAGGACTGACAGACAGAGGCAACATATAATGAGTGCCTGATCATCAGAATTCTGGTGCTGCAATATGTGGCTTCACAGGGAAAAGCCCTGGGTCATAGTGGCAAAGGTCTGGGAATTCTCCTCTATTATTTCACAGCCTAAGCTTTAATTAACAGGAGCACCGGTGATTCTGGAACCCCTAATGGGCGACATCCAACATACAATAGTCAGGAGTTAAATTAAAAAGAGGTGCCACTCTGTAATCTCACAATATCACACGTCCACTCCTCAGTGGCAGGAGTTTTGCTGGTGGAGGTTCACAGCTGGGCCTTGGGCCAAAGGAAATTACAATCACTGGGAAGTACGCACTAAAGCAGCCCTCCAGATAAGATGTAATGAATTCTTCTTTCTGACAAAACACTTGGAAGAACCGCTGCCTTCGCGGTTGGCAAAAACAACACGATTAGGTCAGCTGGGTTTTTTGGGAGCACATCACCCGGGTAATACTCATATCCCAACCACGTCACGGCTTCCAAACCAGTCTCATTTTATGATGAAAAACAGTAGGTACGTGTTAGCACCAAATTAGAGTTAATAAAACAGATAGACGGTAGTCACAGAGTGTTGTTACTTTTCTGTGACTAACTCAAAAGAGCCATTTCTGAGACTGATTTCCTAAGTATGTGTTTGGCTGACATCTTTCCGTTGAGAAAAAAAAAGAAAAAAGCAGGAGTGCGGGTCTACCTTCAAAAGGCACACAGTGAGAGCTTATTGATTTTAAGAGTGAAAAACATTTGTTGACTGCTGATAAAGCTCTTTGGGTCAGAAGTCCCTCTGTGTGTTTTTGTCCAGAAATGAATTTCAGCAGGACTGGCGCAGCTGTGGTAACACACTCGGCTGAGCCGTTCAAGGACGCCCACTGCTTTCATCCACAAATCTCAATCAGAGTAAGCCTTATTTGAGCTCACTCTTGCTAGTTTTCCTCTTAAGGCTGGATTGGTATTTTTTACTAGAGTTAATCAGTATAGAATAATCAGTTCAGTCAGTGTATACGGTTTTGGGATCTGTGGGTGCACTTAAAAGAACAGCTCACCAAAAAACATGATTCGGTCATTTAATCATGCTTGTGTCATTTTAAACGTGTTTTCCATGGAACACAAATCTAAGATTTGAAACCGAATCATGGAAACAAATTGTTCTAGCTGAATGATTTGCTCCTGAATCAAAGCTGAAATGATTTAATGATCCAGTCTCAGATGTTCTCGGGGGAATTATGAAGGAAAGAATACATGAATACATGTTGTTGTTGTTGCACAAATAAAGGATGAATTCAAGACTTGGCATTTTTGTCATTTTTAGAAAGCTGAAAGATGTGGTTATGAAAAAGGATGGATGACGATTCTTCAAAAAAACTATTTTAGGTCCAATTCTCACCATTAACAAACCATTTACTATGACTTTCCCCTTAAAATGACTACTAATTTGCTGTTTATTAGTAATTAGTAAGTTCATTGTTAAGTTTAGGTATTGGTTGACATTACGGATGAAGAATACGGTCGTGCAGAATTTGTGCTTTATACTAATAGACAGCCAATATGTAATAGGCATGCTAATAAGCAACTAATAGGGAGAATTAGTCACTCCCTATACTCAAGTGTTACCTTTTTTATTATTCCACAGAGCATAAACAACAATAATACAAATTTAAAATGACGTGAGTGGAAAGTAAATGATAACAAATTAAGTAAATGATGGCAACGTTTCATTAAGAGTACAACTGGACAAAAAATAGATGGAGGCTTTTGAAGAGCTATTAATGTTTATTGATATTTCTCCATTGTGTCCCCTATAAATAATGATATTGTAACTACTGACCTTAATGTGAATCTAAATACAGCCGACATTGTTTGAATCCTAATAAAGAATGGCAGCTTAAAATGATATGTTCATTTCGGGAGTCCTGCACGTGGTGGAAGAGCCTCGTCTAGTAAATATTTGGATCGCTTTTACCATGGAAAATAACTTTGGCTTGTTTGTCACGGCGGACATGACTAGTGTAAAATATGATACACAACAGAACGGTCCTCTGCAAAACGAAAAAAGCAAATATATGGGAGGATTATAGTGTAGCCGTATACCAAATAAGCTCATGACGTCTTTGCATCGAGGGTCTTAAATTCACCGGCCCCATGGCTGGAAATTGATAGCGCATTTCTAGCACTGTGGCTGCTGTAAACCGAGCCAAAAAGCTACTGCAGTGAAGGATGCCAAGGCTTTACGGCAAAAACCAACACTCCTCCAGTTTCAAGTAAAACCTAGATGTTCATACTTTATCAATTTCCCTACCGCAAAGTGGTGACTCTAAGCACTCCAACAGCCCAAAAGAGAGGGCTAAATAAGGATTGGGGGTCTGAAGAGTAATATTCAATGCTCCAAATGTTCCCAAACATCTGGGGAATGTTAAACGTGACACTTCGTAAACAGGTTGCGGTTGTTTTCAGGATTTTACCCAAAGTGAGGTGACAGAAAAAGCGCAGCTTGGATTTTCGCAGCCTGTCTGTTTCATCAAAAGCTCAAGTTAATGTTTCTTGACAGTCTAAATACATAGAAACGCTAAAGAGAGGCAATGGAGAAAACCTTTCTAAGCCGTGGCCAAACGTGTTAAGAAACTATAATCTGGAGCCGTAGAGCAGGTGTTCGCTTTCTGACCTCAGAGGTCAATATGTCTTGTTGCCACACATGTCTTCTATTAAAACCTCTCAAGTGAGCTGCTATACAAGGAAAGGCAGCTAAACCTGAACCACAAGAATACCTCAGGACCTTCCCTCCAGACACCAGATCCCCTAAACAAGGCAAAAAAAAAATCAATCAGAGGAGCTTCCTGAAAAATACATCTAGCAGACATTCTCTGTGCACCAGATAAACACTTCCAGACGCTGGACTTCAGCCATTTTCCCACATGCTAAAGTGTTTTGACAGCCATCTCAAAAGCTCTGCTGTTTTGTTTTTTTGATTTTTTGTATATTTTCAACATTAATGCGGATTTCAACAGAATTTGTTCATCGAAGCTTGCTGCTTACAGGAAGGTTTGTTGATAGAATGCATTAGTCCTCTCGAAAACCACGTTTACACAAATAAATCATCATGCTTACACCATCACAAGACAGATAGATGAGTCCTGATAAAAACATAAATCTACCTGAATACCAGAAACATATAAATCTATCAGACAACCAAAACGAAAGTGAGTAATAATTCATCTGAAATGAAAATTGGGTCAACATTTACTCATCCTCATGTCGTCCTGAGCACGTTTCACCTTACTTATTGTTCTAAGAAGTTATTCTCAAGTCAAAACTTTTCCATTAATCATTTGATTCAGTTCAGTTTCATCACAGCTTCTATCATAGACTCTTAAGAACAAGAAAAAAGAATTAGGGCAGATTTCACTATATAAAATGATGTCTTTTTCTCACCCAAAGCTATCAAAGGACATCTTTTGAGGCTTGAAAGCTGTAGTTGCCATTTGGTATAACTTCATTACAATTGTATATATAATTTTCTATGGAAGAAAGAAAAATCTAATAGTTTCACAATGAATTAAATGAGTAAATGGTAACTGAACTTTCAGTTTGGTCATGCTTTTCAGGGAAATTTAGTTTTTTTTACTATAAAAGAAGGAATAATAAGTGGACAATTTACTTATCTGTTTCTTAGTCACTTCCTCCATTTAGTTGCTTCCTCCAACTCAGGACATGTGTTAATGTTTTGAGCACACTTACACAAAACACAATGACAGCCTGCACATATGTGTTCAGTGTGAAAAACACCCCAGACACTGTTATAACGACACGTCAAAACTTTGCACTTAAAATCAATAGCGTTTCACAACTATTTTCCATGTCATGAACACAGAGTGTATCCTGTAATTCACACTCTGTGGTATAAACACACTCACTACGCTATGCAATTTGGTTTTCCGTGCCAATGTCTCACAGCTGTAGGATGCTGCAATTATCAGAACACGGCTTTTGTTCTTGCTCTGCAGCAGGTCAAAAAGAAACGTAGTCCAGCAAAGTGTAATTTCACTCAAAGTCTGTGTGTCTAAGAATAACACTTCTTTATATATATATATATATATATGTGTGTGTGTGTGTGTGTGTGTGTGTGTGTGTGTGTGTGTGTGTGTGTGTGTGTGTGTGTGTGTGTGTGTGTGTAATGTGCTGGTATCATGGTAATGTTTTAATAAAAATTCAAGGCCACACCATCAACATAAGCTTTCTGTATCAATTATTTAGAACTAAAATTGTTATAAGATTTAGCATTGAGTTCTGTGCTATATTTGAGAGCAAATTAGCATTTACACCAACAGGGGTCTCTCTTCTGCTAAAAACCCTGCCCAAGCCAATGCAAGCGGGGAAAACATCTTAATGTTTAAAAGAAGAAAAAAAATCAACCATAAGCATAAAGTCAGAAGTCATTCCATGACTTCTTGCCATCAAACTTAATTACCATCATATATTTAAAACATGCCAGAAGTATATTTGAAAAAGCCAGCATAGCACTATTCACTGAAAGGGAAAATAACTCAATTGCTTTATTACATTAAACAGGCTACATTTCTTCATTCTATCCTTGAACGGGCACTGAAATAATTCTCGGTCATTGGAGATTTATAAATCTCTGTCTGACTCTGTCAGCGGCAAGAGTTATATTTAGAAATGCAGAGAAAGTCACGATCCACAGGTCTGTTAATATGTCACGTCATCCATGGTCGCAGCATTCCCACTCTGGCACACATTAGTGAAGACTGTCAATGATTCACTCCCGTGTGACACAGAGAACCCTTAACAGCTGTGCAGGTACATGTTCACCAACCAGGTTAAACGCAGCAACAGAAAGAACCCATCATGAATGAAAGGCAACAACGTTTTATAAAAAGAACAAGATAGCATTATACACACACACATATATATATATACACATACATACATACACACGCACACTATGTAAATAGTTACACTGCTGTGAACTTCTTAAGCATGTAATGATAATGAATAAGACTGGCCTCGTTCACTTTCAGGATGAATGGGTTTACCATCAAAGCTGTTGATGGTTTGCCACTGGAAACATTCATCCATTCTTAGTACACATATTTTTGCCATGCCTCGTCTACCATGAACGTATCTATATCCGAGGAACTCTCAGGGAGACTCAGTTGTGAGGGAGAACCCACCAGATTCCATCCATGCTGGACCAGAGCCACTTCTAAGAATAAATTCTAGTCAGCCTATTTACATCACAAGCTTTTTATTAAGTTCTCTGGTAATCATCTGTCTTCTTGACTAATGAGTGCTCAGACTGAGACTTTCTAAGATGTTACAAAATGATGATGTTCCAGATCAAATGTTCATATGAGATTGCAAAGGTTTTGCAAAAAATAGCAAAGTTGCAATTGCTCAAGAGCTCTTCAGAGAAGACCATTTCAAGGAATCCCATATCTGCCACTTATGCATGCCACCGTCTGCCTCTCCTTAATGGCACTATGCTTTCACTAAATGGGATATCTATCCAGTGAAGGAGCGAGAGAAAAGGTAAAGTGCTTTTGCTGCTTTTGGCTTGAGTGGCTCGGGCCTCTCCTCCACTTAGACCTCCAAAAACACACAATGGGTTACATGGAAGTCCATAGCCGTGCTTCTCAAAACCTTCCCATCATGCAACTCTAGTGGAAGCATTCTCAAAGTCCTCATCCCAAATGGCCTGCTCACTTTCACAGCTTAGAACGTAAAAGCAGTTTCCCATAGATCAATGCAATACATCTTCAATAGAATTGAAAATGACATCTAGGTGGTCATACTGTTGGATATCTAACTCAAAATATCTGCAAATGGTGTTTATAAGATGAATAGATGGATGGATGGATTGATGGATAGATCTATACAATGTTTTGTTTTTGTTTTTTGGCTATTGCTAAAAATATTCCACATCAACTTAAGACTGGTTTTGTGGTCCAGGGTCACAAATATCTAATGGCTGAGCACTGTTGTCAAACCATTACTCTCGGGGAGGATGGGAGGTGACAGAAATACAACAGTGAGCTAATGGCTTTTACAGGGAGGCCGGCGTTAGCGAGTGATTAAGAGCTGTGTGGGAGAGGTTGGGTGCGACACTGCCCTTTGTCCTAAGTCCTGACCCCTGCACTGGATATTATAAATAAAGAATGACAACTAATTAGGCTTGGTTACAGTACACCTCGGCTGAGTTTAAGATTCCTTAAACGACACGTTGTTGCTTAGTACCTGACTCATATACATTTGATGGATTGAGACTAAATATTTTAGTTTAATATGAGCACCAGGTGGTCCATTTTAATATTGACAACATGTTCAAAATGACTCAGTTAAGTTAGTCTCTATCAGTGTGATGAAATGGATTTTGCAGCCCTTGGCATTTTCATCAGCTTTTGTGCAATGCAAAAAAAAATGACCATTTTATTGTCTGGCATCCTGTCAATCGAATTACATACACATAAAAGTATTCTGGAAATATCTGCTAGCTCAACCTGGGGAAAACTATTGGAAAATATTGTTTAACATTCTTCAAGAGATATGAATAGCTCACTGATTTTATGCTTCGGCAATTGTGTGTAGCAGTGTTTGTCTCCGTGTATGAATGGATGTTTATATGCTAGGATGGGAATTTCTGAATATTGTGTACAGCCACAGCAGATGTGCATAGTGTCTGGCGTCCAGATGGGCATCTGTTAAGAGGAAAGAACCCAAAGCATAAGAGCACCACAGGAATCAAAGTAGCTCCATTCCTACAAATGTCACTAAAGTATCTACAGATTCATTTTAGAAAAAATGCATATACCGAAAGAAAAACAACTCTGATCTGACTCTAATAGAGTATCAAAGATAAGAAACTAAAGGATGCTGATGGTGTCATCCATGCTGGATAGCTGTATCTGAGTGGAAGAAACGAGAGCTCAACTTTATAATTCATTCATTCATTCATTCATTCAATACTCAGGATGTAAGTTTTGTTGTGGCAACCGTAGACAGAAAGTTGAGCTCTAGTTTCTAATACACACACGCGCACACACACACACACACACACACACACACACAGCCATTTAAATAGTTTGGGATCCATACGATTTTTAATTACCTCCCAAGTAGTTTCAAGTTCTGTCATGAAAGTTTAGATGGCACAGGCTGATGGGACTTTACCGCAAACTGATGATATTCAGTGTTAAACTACTTGCCTCAAGCTGATTGGTTCCTGTTGCATATGCAGCCAATGAGCTTACAGCTTTGCATATAAATGTCTGGTTAGCATCAACTAGAGCAGTTCACAGAAAGCTTTCAGAGTTCCTCTGAAACCCTCCTCCTCCCCTTTATTATTCCTATTTAACACATCCTTGCTTTTTAAAAAAAAATATTATACCAGTACACCAGCATATTAGAAGGATTATTTGAGTAATGGGTGCAGAATAAATCACATTTTAAATTATATTAAAAGAGAAAACATATATTTAAAATTATAATATTTTACAATATTACATTTTTACAGTATTTTTTAAATCAAATAAATGGAGCATAATAATATCCAGAAACATAAAAAATCTAACTGGCCCAAAATGCTTTACTTTTGAACAATAGTGTGTATGTATATTTCCATAAATAAAATAAATAAATAAATACATACACTCTATGTGATTGTATCAGTTCAGACCGCTCCTCTGTCTATATGTCAACAATACTGAGACGGTGGAATTCAAGAACGTGTGATGAGCCTTTTAGGTTGAACACTATGCCAGCACACAGGAAAACCTCCTTTAAAATATTTCCTTACTTTAAAGGAAAAGCCTTTACTGTGAAAACAAACAATACATAATTTGTATTAGTTGTACATGACTGACATAAACAATAACGTTATTCCATATACAGTAGCTAACTATAAAAACAAAACAAAACAAAAAACAGATTTTTGAATGGGTTTGTCTTAAAACTTCTCAACAAGCATGCAGGCCTCACAAAAGCAGACACATCAGGTCCGTCATGTTTTACAGCCACCATATTGTCGCAAATAGAGAAAGTATTAAATAACAGCAATCGTCTGTCTTGTGCTCCTCCTGAACTAGATACTGATGACAAATCAGACACCACAAATTCAAGAGGACAAGACTCAACACGCCTGCAGTACAGCTTATCACAGCCCATCAAAGATGTAAGCGTGAGGCTTATACCTGCATCTCTGAGAACATCTCCCTTCAAAGAACAATCGGAACATTCTGCGTCAGGTAACATGAGAATACTTGAGGAAACGTTCTGGGAAATGACTTTGAGGTCAGTTAAAGTATGTCCACTGGAGGGAAAGAAAATGGGAAAGACAAATAAAAAATGAGCACTCTTTAATGTCTCTATTGTTTCTTCTGGAAATAAATAACATAAAGAGCGAACTGGGAATCGTGATTGTGTATTCTGCTTCTAAGAGTTGTTGCCAAGTTACTCCTCAAGAGTTTTTAGAGATTTCAACATATCTGAAATTATGCTCAGATTTGCCAAAACATCAAGGTCTGATATCTCAATATCAACTCAATTCATTCTCATTCAATTCTTTCTAAACCAAATTAGCTGGAATCAGTCTAAACTCACAAATCTCATTAACATCTCAACTTAGAAAGCAATGTGTTCAATTTAAGAGTGAACTGAATTTTTCTGAAATATTCTGCTTCACAAACTTGTTTCCTACAGAAAAGTCCATGTAGTCTCATGTCTACACTAGAGTTTCAAAAGACATCTCAACAGGTCTCAAACTGTGCTCAGATTAGCCGAAATATCAAGATTTTCAGTGTGAACTCAACGTTTTTTAGTATCTTCAGACCAAGTACATGGACTATGGAATAAATATCTCTCAATTTAGAGATCTCTTTTCTCCTGGGTAGCAAAAAGATTAAAAGGAGAGAACAGAGTATTTCGCTTTTCATATTAGCTTCTTTGGTAATCTCACGTCTCTTGATGTGAGAAAGTGACGTGACATACAGTCATGAATGGTGACCCATACTCAGATCTCATGCTCTGCACTTAACTCTTCCAAAGTGCATACACACACAGCAGTGAACAGCCATTTATTCTGCAACACCCGGAGAGCTCAAGGGCACCTTGGTTGCAGTATTGCCGGCCCGAGAGACTCGATCCCACAACCTTGGGGTTAGAAGTCAAACTCTATAATCATTAGGCCACAACTTCCCCAACTTCTTAAAAGGAATTTCCAGCCAAGATTGCCTGAGATTTCAAGATAAACTATAAAAAAAATGATCATCAAATTATTTCAAAACCAAATTTTCTGAGCGGTTAACTGTTAATGATTTTCAGATTTGTGTCTATTTTTATAAGGAACTTTTTGAGAGACAGCTCAGCTGATGATACTTAAAACATAACTCAAAACATAAAGTCTCATACTGTTTTTCTCTTAGATGAAATGTATAATCACAGGTAAATAAGAAAGAATAAAAAGGTGTTGTCCTTATAAATATGTCTTGGGGCAGTCGTGGCCTAATGGATAGAGAGTCTGACTTGTTTGAGTTTCAGGTCCGGCAGGAATTTTCTGTGGGGGAGTGAAAAACCAGCTCTCTCTCCATCTTCAATCCCACGACTGAGGTGAGACTCTTGAGCAAGAGACTGAACCCCCAACTGCTCCCCGGGCGTTGCAGCATTGGCTGCCCTCTGCTCTGGGTGTGTATTCAGGTTCCCCTCGGCTAAACTCTCATGGATGAACACAAAGCAAAAGGGAGGAGCTTAGATGTCAAATGCCATTTACCTGAACGACCCACCATTGTCTCTCACCGAAAACAGCAGCTGGAGGTGTGACATGACAAATACAGATTCCTCACTAAGAATCTATTATTTTCTGCCTCAGTAAAATCCAACATAAATTACTAATTGCTAAATAAAGTGCTATGAATAAATATTTAAACAACACAATGTTATGAGTCAAACAAAAGTTTAAAGGTCGAGTCTGTGTGCAACTAGGTTCATTAGTTTGTGACTGAATAACTAGAGATGAATCAGTCACAGAAAAATGTATTGCGTGTAGAATATAAGACCTGACACAATCTGATCGATAGTATGGGATTGCTTTCAACTGGCTAACTGAAACAAATTGGGATATAAACTAAAATAAGGGATGTATAATATCATAACCAAGACTTGCAATGTCTTCATGCTTCCAAAACTGATTAAGGTTATAAAAAAACAACAAATATACAAACTCTCACACGTAAACATAGCAATTCTGGCTCATAAAATCTTATGTAACCAATGTCATGTTGTACCTGCCGCTATTCTGTTAAGCAGCTGCTGACGGGCAATGATCCTGCTCAGCCTGTACCCAGAGCGCCGTCTGAGGTGGTCCATCCTCAGGTAGATATCCTGCGTCTCTGGGGTCATGTTTCCTAGACATTCGCTGCTCTCGGTGCGCGGCAGCTCCCTGTACATGATCACACAACGCAAAACGTCTGGCACCCCGTTCCCCAAAAACAACTACCTGCAACAGTCATCCAATCTGTCTACAGATAAGGTAACATGTGTGAGATGTGAGTCCGTAGGGTTCCAGAAGAGTGCCAGCTGTCAGTCCCGCCCCCTTTTCGAGTCACGTGACTAGAGGTGAGCCAATGGAAAACCAGGATGACGGAGGCAGGCCTTGGGGCTGAGCTGAATTCAAGGTCTGTGTGAGCGCTGCTCGGTTCAGGAGGGAAATATAAATACCAGAGGAATGCCTGTGGACTGAGCGAGTGGAGAAAGCTGGAGAGCAGGGGGCCGTGGGAGGGGAAAAAGAAAAACAGCATGGCTAAGAGAAACACCCAGACCTAAAAGAACAATCCTGCTGCTGTGAAGCACCACTCAGGTGCCAAGTTTGCTAAGGAGGAGTTTGTTAGTTGGGAAAAGAGAAAGAAAGTGTGGCAGGAAAACTATTAACTTTATTAAAAAGGTTTTAGACAAACAATCTATAAAACAATACAAAAAGAAAACGGACCTAGGAGCAACTGTGTATGTGAAAACAAGGATACTAAAAGGTGTTTTGTTGGTAAACTCATTCCCCAACCCCCTATTTGTTCTGAGCACAGCGGGGCTTCACCTTGTGAAACAGCCATTCATGTTAAAATGGACATTTCACACATTAAAACAGGTTTTACAGGAAACGTCTCAACTGTAGGTGAAAGACACGAACCTTTGTTTATGCTCAAATAATGTGCATTTATGTCTTGGCCCTAATTTCCTGACAGATTTGAAAAAACATGATGTCAATAAAAAAAAAGTGCCATTAATAGTTCCTGCTTAAGTTATCTATTAGATCCACTTGCAAAAATAAATAAATAAATAAAATAAATTATATATATATATATATAATAAGAAAATAAAAACTATCTATCTATCTATCTATCTCTATGTACACACTCACATTTTGAAATTTTGACATTTTTCTAAAAAGTCAATTAAGGAGTTTCTGGTCAGTCTCCAATGCTATCACAAATTCATAAATGCTGATACTGCAATAAAACACAAATGAGATCTACATGAGCAACAGAACGCAATTCAAATTAGAATTTTCAATGTAGTTGGACCAATAAAACAGAAAACGTCCTTAATCACACTCTCGCCATCTGTTAAACAAGTTGCATGTGTACCTGAATAACTAAAATAAAATTGGTAAAGGTATAATTCATTAAAAAATAAATACATGCAAGGCATTCACAGTTTATTTATACTAAACGAATTAAATTAGAATTTTTGCAACAAAAAAAAATAAAAAAATATTGAATGAATGAATGAATGAATGGAAGGTTTGCAAGACTGTTTGTTCCATTGCTGCATGGAACAACCCAAGTCTTCAGACTGAAAATAGACTCCACATCTTTGAAAACAGTTCCACCCTCTGTTGACTCCATCACTCTTATGGCACTGGTGAACAGCACACATTTCTTCTGAGTATGTGTTATAAGCCTCTCGCTCCTAGTCGAAGTGTGAGCGGGCACATAAACACATGAACCAGGTACAAATGGGCACGACACCAAGCTAAACACATTCTGTGCCCCCTCCCTGACTGGCACACACTAACCATACTACAAACCACACAAAGACCGCAATTCAACCAGCGCCTGCAATCCTGCTGCTATTTATACATAAACTACCCCATCCCTCACTCCAACGCCCCTCGCCACAGGAAAGTTTTCATGTTTTCTACTCTGTAACAGTTTTAAAGACGTTCCGTGCAGTTTGTGTCGCTACATTAAAAAAGATCTCATTTGTTGACCCAAAGCTTGAGCTTATAAACAAGGTACAGTGCGTGCACTTGCAATCCCATAATGCACAAAAGGGCTCTGTTGACTACAGGTGTAACTCACAGAGCCTAATGAATGCTGTGATCCGTTTTTCCACACAGACCGCTTAAAGTGTAGATTAATGTTATACTGAATGGGGTTTTAAATATTATATATGTGTGTGTGTATATGATGAAAAGGGGGTTTCAAGCAGCAGAACAAAAGTTTAATACAAGGTTTTTTTGTGTGCATTAGTATGAAAAATTATGAAAAATGTTGTTACAGTAGATTAATGGAATTAGTTAATGCATTTTCACTGTACTGCTTTATGTTATGTTATGTTAACAATTAAATAATAAAAAAGTATGAAAAATTAAACATTGTCAATCAGTTTAATTTTATTTTTTAAGAGAAAATTTTTATTATTTTAATAAATTATTTACATAAGACACCCATGAAAATGTCATTACGCAAATCAATAGTTCATAGACCAAAAAAAAAAAACATTTTGTTAGACATATTTACAAGATTTGTTGTTCTTAATCATTTAAAACGTCATAAAATTTGATATGATCACTTTTTGTTTTATATATTTGAATGAGTACAGGTCAGAAAAATGTGTTTCATTTGTACGTATAAATGTCTGTCACGCTGAATGACGATGGAACATGATTTCAACCATATTTTATTTATATTTATATTAAATTTTTTGAAACATTAAAGTAAACATTTTACTTGCATTTAACCCCTTAACTGTCACTCACGTTTTTGAAGATAGACTTGAAGGCGGTTTATTGTTTTTTTTATATAATTTTTTTAATTGATGAAGACAACAAAATAGGTCTTTGACATATAAATGAAGCATAAAATTATCAAAAAATAATAAAGAAATTGATAAAACAATAATAATAAATGGGCTTTATAACAATAAACTGAGTCTACATGAGGGAAAAACAGGCCAAAATAAAATAATAGTCCATGGAAAAGTTCTTAGTTTTTGGCTACTGAATAAACGATTAACAGTTAAATGCTTTAAATATTTTATTGCTTGTGTTTAATAATCCTTCAGTCAATGGCAGCCTACTCCAGTTCTGGCACAGGTTTGGTTTATTTGGAGGGAATGGGTCGTAATAAGTGTTCTATGCACTTTACATTACAGCACACTGAGTCTGACAAAGAAAATCAGCTGTTATACCATATCATAATTTCAGTCACTTTAATTTGTCTAGATAGACATATGATTGTATCTTCAATGGTTTTACATGGAATTGGTTCACAAGTGCTCTCTGAATGATGAAGCACTCTGGAATGAAATGAAATAAAACTTTCAACAAACCATTCAACAAAGCTACAGCTTGTAGAAAATAGTTTAGACCGGTCAAATCAATTATCAGATGCTTATTTCAACATAGCAAGAACAAGGAGAGGTTTTTGCACCCCACGCCTAATCTGAGCAATACAACATCTATCCTTTATTAACTATTGACCGAGTCCGCTTTGTAGATTAGCCACTTCTCCAAAACATTTTTAGCTTTATGTAGGAGAAGATGTGTTATTGAAAACAGATCAAACATCTTTGTCATGCAGATCTGAGTGCTCTTCCAGATTTAGCTCAATATTCAGAGCCAGACCTGCCATTGCCAAGTCTCTCATCATCTCTATACTGGAGCCAAAGATGAATGTCTGACAGCTCTCGAAATAAATGTATGCAAAAGTGGAGGAGAGAACAGACCCTGCTCACCACTCGCCAAAGAATGCACATTCCACATGCTCTCTCTCTCTCTCTCTCTCTCTCTCTCTCTCTCTCTCTCTCTCTCTCTCTCTCTCTCTCTCTCTCTATATATATATATATATATATATATATATATATATAATTCAATAAAAAATATATATATATTACTATGACAATTATAAAAATCATTTGAAAGCAACAAATAAACTATAAATATTTGAATAAAGGATACACAAGGTGGATGATAGTAAAATAATAAAATAATAAATTAATAAGTCATCAATTAATATTAAATAAATAAATAAGATAAAGATAAACAAACAAATGAATAGGTAAATAAATTAAATATAACAAGAACAATAGCAATAAAAATAATAATCATTTACAAGGGGGGTAAAAATATAAATTAAAGAAAAATAATGTAATAGTTTAATATAAATAATACACAAGGGAGATTATTAGAAAACACAAAAGATAAAGATAAAATAATAAGTAAAATAAAAAATAAACGATTAATACACAGGGGGGTTAGACAAGAACAAAAAAGATAAATTAATTAATATGTAAATTAAAAATTAAAAATAACAAACAAAATTAAGAAAAATTAAAGACAAATCATTTAACAAGTATATTAAGGACACACAAGGGGGATGACTGGAATAGATAAAAAATTATATATATATATATATATATATATATATATATATATGTGTGTGTGTGTATGTATATATATATATATATATATATATATATATATATATATATATATACATTTTGTGTAAATGTAACTAACAAACAAATAAATATGCAAATTTATTCAACACACATACACAACCTGTCTCAGCACGTTTGAACTCAACAGCAACAGCATCAGTTTCAACTTCAGATCTTTGAAGAGCACAGTAGATGTTTTTTTTTGGATGTTATACAGACAGCACTACTTCACAGTCACTTTGGTACTTCATTTGTGTATTTTTCCACTAGCTTAGGCAGAAGCCAGAAGCAACTGCCAAGAAAACGTAACTGTGTTTGTACACCTTCATGAATTAATAGCTACATTTTGATTGAAACATAAATAAACAGTTTTGTGGATTCCACAATCAGGTCAGATGAAGACTAGCCACGAGAGAGGCTTGTCAGGGTGACAGCTGATTCCTAATAAACGTCCTGGCTGAGAAACTCTGGCCCAGGATGCTGACTCCACAACTTACTGGCGTACTGAGAGCGAAGATATCAACACAACCAGTGGAAAGAAAAGTTATCGGCATAATATTTACTCTGTGGGTTTCTGGGAAGGGCTGCTGAACGTGGGCAAGAGCCAGATAAAACCAGCAGGTGAACCTCCCTTTGAAAGTGTCAAAGCCGCATCACATTTATGTAGCATGACTTTATTTGGTAACAGCAAAATGAGCTAAATGTTGTTGTAATCTGTCTTGTGGCCCTTGATCGCTGCTGCCTTCGGTTTAAGAGGCTCTTTTGCAAACGGTCTGTCAGGAGATTTGAACGATGCCTAAGCATGATCCCGAAACAAAAGTGTTGAAATGCAGACCACAATGCAACAATGATGCAACCATACACAAATCCCTCATTCTATGTGGGCTGCAGGCTTTGACGAGAGACTCGTGGATGCTGGCTGAAATCTAAAATGCAACTTCACTTTTATTAAACATGCTAAAACTTTGAAGAAAGATACAAACAGCACTTCTGAGAATGAAACAATCACTGGAGTTGCCCAATTTGGCAAGGTTAGTGATATTAATTCTTAGGAAAAAAATGTGGTGATATAAGTTGTGTCTTTTTTGTTCATTCTATACAATTTTCTGCAATTTTTCTGCTTTAGGATCCTGACATGATATTATTTGAAACATTTTATTTTCACACTAGTCTAATATTTTGATATAATCTAGTTTAGATAAAACAATCCTTTTATCTAAAACAGATTACACAACAATAATCATAAACTGTAACTTGTTGCGATTCAAGTTTAATTAGTTATTATTTGAACCTGTCTTTGCTGAAAATCTTAAAGCACAATGTTTTTTTTTTCTTATTATTATTAATAAATACTTTAATTCAGCAAAGTTGCATTAAACTGGTCAAAAAGGGCATTTTAAACATTAAAAATTCCAATAAATGGTGTTTATCTGGACTGTCTATTCATCAATGAATCCTAAACAAAAGTATTATCATGGGTTCCATAAAAATATTAAGCAGCACAATTGTTTTCAGTATTGATAAGAAATGTTTCTTGAGCAGCAAATCAGCATATTAGCAAGATTCTGAAAGAGCATGTGACACTGAAGACTAGAATAATGATGCAAAAAATTCAGGATTAATGTACATTTTAAAATAGATTACAAAAGAAAACAGTTACTTGTAATAATATAAAACAAAATTGCTGTTTTGCCACTGTATTCATGACCAAATAAATGCAGCTTTGCTGAGCATAAGAGATTTCTTTCAAAAACATTTAAAAATCTTACTGACCCTAAACTTTTGAATATTACTATAAACAGTCATTTTCAGCTTGTCCAAAGCATACAACAATAAACCTTATTTTGAAGGACAAAACTACAAGACGTGGCTCTGCCAGAATATCCTTCATGGTTGAACTTTTAATAGAAGCTCAAGGCTCAAGAGCCACACTGAGCTCTCCACCATCATCACGCCTCAAAGAGCTCCTCATTGTTTGGCATGTGTATAAACAGTCAGGCCAGAGCGTGCACATGACTGCCACCTACATAGCACATCACATCTCTCAAATACATATATGGAAATGAGCGTGATATGCATGCCAGCAATGCCTCCACATTTTATCACAATCCCCATGACAGCCTGATCATGTGCCCAAACAAACAAAGAACCCTGAACAAGACGAATACACAAGCTGTTAAAGATTTAAATCTAACAACAGCTGAGTTTTAATTACTGTCCAATAAAACTAATAGATGGACCACCATAAAGCATTCCAAGAGAAAAATAAAGCTCCAATATTAAAAGTGATTACTAGTGTTTTCCACTAAGACACCACGTTGCATTGACTGACATCTAGTGGTCCAACACTGTGTCTCCATATATTTGAATACATACATCAGAGATTTAGAAGTCCATGGAAGTTAATAGCATTGACTTAAAATGTTCAGCACATCTGCCAGTAAATTCACACTCAAGCAAACGCACAAAAATAAAATGCTGAGAGCAGACTAGTGGAAGTCCGCATTCAATATAATGCATCTACCAATCTATTTTTTTTTCTATAATATACTAGCATATATATATATATATATATATATATATATATATATATATATATATATATATATATATATATATATATATATATATATATATAGACTGAAAAATATGTGGCCCAGAAACAAATTTACCCATAAATTAATACATTTCACAACTAACTGAAATAGACAAACTTAAAGAGTACTTTCTTATAATATCTTGATTATTTACAACTTCGAAGGCTAGGTTAAAAAGTGTGACAACTAGCCCGTCTTTCTTCTTGCATTATTCCAAACCCTTAAAGATAATGCAAAGTTAAGCAACTTAAAAGCTTCAGCAACGATGCTCAATAATCTCAACACAATTAATAGATGCAATCGTCTAGTTCTCACGTTGTGCACGTCATCATATCACTGTCAGCGTACGCTGCGATGCAGAGCGCGTGAACTTTACTTCAGTGTCACTAACCTGCAAGTCGTCTCTCTCTGACACTTTTCCACAATAAATCCCAAGCTTTGGACGTGGATTCTCTGAGCTGCTCACTGAAGGATCGTCTGAGTGTCAGTGTGAGAGACTTTCGTTTCGCTGTCATCGTCAATCCGCGCTCATAATAATCAATCAGTGGCTCCCGTTATTTCTGAAAGATTGCGAGACTTCTCGTCCTCTTCTTCACCTGCCCCGCAGCCACAGACCGCAACGGGAAACTTTTCCGAAAAATAAATGCATATCAAAAACAATAATGTGATAACAAATCTCCCAAATAATCCAGTTTAGGACACGCGTTGGTTTAAGACGCGCAGCCGCTGTCTGGAGCCGCAGTGTTACAGAGCAGATGTGGGTTTGTTTGAAGTTTCTCCTTCTGCTCGTAACATACGCTCGCTCGCTCTCTCTCTCTCTCTCTCTCTCTCTCTCTCTCTCTCACTCACTCACTCACTGGAGGACTTCATTTCAAACTTCACTTCAAGCCTCACCTCGCGCACTCTATATTGATTATTCTGTTACATTTTTTCCAGCTACACAAATAAATATATTCTACATAAAAAAATAAAAATAATAATATATATATATATATACATTTTATGTATATATATAGCAACAAATATTTGCATTTGTGAACAATATACATAAAGTGTTAAAATACTAATAAATACAAAATAAAAATACAAACAATAACAATATATGCCTTACACATAGGCCTACTTATAAAATAAAACTCCTTTCACAAGGCAAAAAGCACAAACTATGCTTGCATACTCCAGTCTGTGAACAAAAGCTATATAATTATAACATAATGTGTATGTATTATATAATTAAAATATTAAAAAAATGATAGGTTGTTTCAACTGATCTTTGCATCAAATAAGGACTAACCCAACTGTTGGTTTATTTATTTTTCTAACAACCCAGCATTTTTAGAGTGTAGAATAGAATAGAATAGAATAGAATAGAATAGAATAGAATAGAATAGAATAGAATAGAAGTAAATTTAAAGTGTGGGACAAAAAGGTATAAAGAAAAAAATGGTCATGCTGAGGAAGGATAGACATACCATGAACAGTGACAGTTCATTTAATTATTTGCCTCTATGGTTTCCATTTTGCACTCAGCATGGCATTATCAACATAACAGAGATGATACTGCTATTTGTGACGGGGATTTCAAAAGTTGATCCAAGCTGAGATGGGGAAAAAAATAGGTGACGGCAAAAAGCGTGTTTAATGAAGAAATTAATACTTTTATATAAACGACTACTGCATGCAGTAAAACTCTTAACTGATTAGTATAAGAGTCTGTTCAACCTGAATCAAGTATTTGTTATTATAAGAATTTTTTGCTTTGCATTAACATAAAGCAGTGCATTGTTTGTTATCTTCAGAGATCAGAGGGAACAGTGAGACGAGGCCAATCGTGTCTAGGTAGGAAACAGGTATGAGTGTGGCCTTTATCAAGGTGAGTGTTAATGTGCCTGAGCTTTATTCACTAATGGAGTCATCTGATGGGAAAAACCTCCCGGGAGAACACGAGGGTCATCTGCTGTGCCTCAGCTTACGTGTCAAAGGTCAAAGGTCAGGGCCAAACATTTCCCCTCTTGCGGGATCTGCAATGGAATGTCTGGCTTGGCGATATGACCGTCTGACCACCTAAAGAAAAGACTAGGAATTGGAGGTTAACCGATATAAAATTTTGGAAAAAGTCAGCGTGCTGTGTGTGTGTGTGTGCATTTTATATATATAATTTTACACTTCATATATATCTTCATGTACCTTTTACACTTTAATTACATTTGAAAAAATAATAATTTTACACTAAAGTTCTAAAATACTTATGACTAAAATAAATACATGATCAACATTATATTATACAATCTACTATGCATATAGTATGTATATATATATGTGTGTGTGTGTGTGTGTGTGATTTAGAATTTTAGAATGTATTTTAGAACTCTATATAGTCTAAAATTATTTTTTATTTTGTAATATTTAGACATTTAATTTATTTTAATCAGGCACATTAAAAATTACATACAAATAATATAATTATAATATCAATCATCTATTTATTTGAATTATATGTATTTTAGAACTCCATATAGTGTAAAATTATTTTCTAAATAAAAAAATTTTCTTTCTTTTTTTTAAACACATTTTATTTATTTTATTTCAAATTTCAAAATAAATTCACATTTTATTTCATTTTTTTTTTTTTTTTACCAACCTCAATGTCTAGCCTGAAGACATTTAAAAAGTCTCAATATAACAAAATTAAGACCGTCTAAATGATGACCTACAGCTTTCTATTCTCTGATTCATTTGTCTAACACACAGACTGCTGGACGTTTAATACTGCAAAGTCAGGTCGTGTCTGTCCACCTCAGCAACTGTCTCACTCCATCACTGCTCCAGCTGGCTGTTCTGAGCCCATGATCTCCTGTCTGTCAGCAGCTGATCTCTTTGAGAGACCCATCACTTTAAACTTCAGCACAGGCTTTCCATTATAAAACCAGCCTATGGAGCAAAATACCAAACCAGCGGTCAGCACAACCTTGATGACTCTCGGCCTCGCTGTCAAAACAGTAGATGCTGAACATGTCATCTGCTGTCATGTCACATTTCAAACAGTCTACAATGAAATAACCAGAAAGCATTTAATCATAACTTACACTATATACAATCTGATACGTTCATAACCATTCCAAAAGTCTCATTAAATAAACTGATCTTAGAGATTAAGCCCGAAATGGATATTGTGTAAGAAATGAGCCAGCCCAGATGTGGATCTACAAGTGCTTATATGAAGTAACTGAATAATTAGTTTCACAGAATTAGAGCACAAACCCTCAGCGTTTGCCAGGGAGAATATGAATGTCATACAGATGGTTGAGCACGAGTATCAAGAAAACTCAGTGGACTTCCAGGAAACACATTTGCACAGTAGCCAAGACGGTGTCTCTGCATTCTCACCAGCGTCGAAGTACGCAATTGAAACCACATGGATCTTCAAATACTGAAATTCCTCATTTAAAAATACTTGAGCCTATTTAACACAAGCCTTTAGTGGTTTTCTGGTCCTGCGCTCAGTAATGGGGTCACGCGGGTCAGGTTCCTGATCAAAGCCTTTGACAGGAAGCCCCATGCTCATTGCTCCATGTTATCATTCCTTTAGTTGTGATGTTCTCAGCATCATTCGGGAATAAGACTGTTGATATCGAGGAGATTATTATGGCTAGACTAGAAAGATACACAGGAAGCAGTGATGTAAATGAGGAAGTGGCTGTTAGAATCTGAATGGCTGTCCACACAAACCCAATGGGGTTGCTTTTTTGGCAAGCTCTCTTATATTCTCTCCAAACATGAATCAATGAATATTTAAAGAATCAACTGCTACTGCAGTTTTGCTAGTAACTTGTGACTGAACAAACAGAACAACTGATCAGAAACAACAAAAAACTGTGAATTAATGAATGAATCAATGAATAGTAAAAAATAATAATAATAATCAACAGCTGCTGCAACATTTGCTTGCATCTTGTGATTACACTAAGAGAACAAATGAACAAACAAATGAATCAATGAATGAATAGTAAAAGAATCAAGAGCTATGATAAATTTTGCTAGTAACTTGTATCTGAACAAACAGAAAACTGAACAGAAAGAACAAACAAACCAGTAAATGAATGAATGAATGAATGAATCGTAAAATAACTAGCAGCTATTGCAGTATTTTGTTTGTAACTTGTGAAACTATGAAGATAATGAATTACAGAATCAACAAACAAGCAAAGAATTGAATCAGTTAATACATTAATGAATCACTGAATGAACAATAACAGAATCAACAGTCCCTAGAACAGGCTTTTTGTGAACCATTTGAATGAAATGAAAAAAAAAAGTAATAACTGAATCAATGAAGTAACAGAACAGAATCATATGACCCTAAAATATTTGCTAAAGTCACTTGTGCTTGAATGAACAGAATGAACTGAATGAACAAACAGACAACTGAATCAAAGAATAGATCAACTGACAGCAACAGAATTAATGGTATTAATATTTGTATATATAATATTTGCTAGCCACTTGTGACTGAAAGAATGAAATAATGAACTGTAGAAACAAACAGACGAAAAAACTGGAGAAACTAATGAACAGCCAGCTGAATGAATGAATCAAATGAATCAACAGAATCAACATCAGTTCAGAATTAACTCATGACTGAAAGTAAATTCCTTTTGCTATGATGTCTTCAATATCATTTGGGAATAAGATTGTTAATACTGAGAAGATTATTATGGCTAGACTAGGAGAATACCCACAGGAAGCAGTGACGTAAAAGAGGAAGTGGCCGTTAGAATGTGAATGGCTGTCCACACAAACCCAATGGGGTTGCTTGTTTTAGCAAGACCCCATCAAGCTCTTATCTTCCCTCCAAACAGACCCTTTAGGCTGAATATGTAAATACAACACACTTTGCTGTTCCTCTTTAAGATGCAAGCTAGCTGAGAAGTTTATCTGAAAGGCTTGAGCACAATTAATTGTCACTAATGCCTGTGTTGGTTCCCACACATATAAATAGAACATTTGTTCACCGCAAGCAGTTTCATTTAATCTACGCTATGAATTATACATGAAACCGCATGTGATCTTCTCTTGCACCTCTTGTTTTTTTTATCTACGAGCTCAGAGACTTGAGCTCCAGACTGACCACTGAGCTGGAATGAGAAAAGGCCCAGATGTTGAGAAGCTGGGCTCCGGTTGGCCCCCTCACTTGGCCGTGAGGTCCCAGGCCAAGCTCCAGGAATCCTCCAGGGGGATCACGCTTCCCAGTCTAATGCATTCAAGGCGTGGAATTCTCCCCCAACCACTCTTTTGCTCCCACTCACACATATGGGCCCATCTTATGCATGCGCTATAAATTTCCTTAGCAAATATTCCCAAGCCAGGGCTGAAGTTTTCCAGGGAAAATCACCAAAGTAATGTATATGGGGCTTGAGGGGGAGGAAAGGCCTTAAAGCAATAGTTCATTGTGATTCAAGTTCAAGTGAGTGTGATTCATTGTGTAAAACATTTTATTTTATTTTTTTTGTAAATCACTGTTATACTAAATGTGTGAGTGACCGTGGTTATGTTCAGAATGGAACTCTGACATACTATTTTTCCTGTTTCTGCAAGTATACAGTATTTGTAATGCATTCAACCATATTCACGTGTAAATTAACTGCCACAATAATTTTTGCTTGTAACTTGTGACTGAACAAACACAAGAACTGAACAGAATGAGCAAACAAACAGTGAATTAATAAATAAATCCATGAATAGTAAAAAGGATCAACAGCTACTATAATTTCGATTACAAACTTGTGACTTAAACAGAACAACTAAACCGAATGAACAATCAAACAAGTCAACAAAGAGAAACAACTAAATGAACAAAAAAGAACTGAATCAATGAATAATAACATAATCAACAGCCGCTATAATATTTGTTAACCATTTCTGACTGAATGAATGAACTGAGCAAACTACTGAATTGACAACTAAATCAACGAATAGTACCAGAATCAACAGTTACTACTATATATTTGCAAGCCACTTATGCCTGAATGAACAGAATTAATCAAATGAATGAACAAACAAACAACTGAATTGCACTTGATTCAATGAATCAATTAATAGTAACAGAATAGTAACCAAATTAATGAATATTAACATAATCGACAGTCACTGTATTTTTAAGCCACTTGTGATTATATGAACAGAGCATATATCTACTTAGCATAGTAAACTAATGTAAACTAGCACACAAAAGAGTCACACACACACACACACACACAGATGTCAAGAAGGGGCTAGTGGGGCTCTGTGAATGCTATTGTTAAAACTGTATTGTTTAAACTGCAGTATGAAAAGGATGTAATGCTGTCAAGTCAGAATCTTCTAAGATTCAACCAACCACAGAAATCCATGGGAAAACATTTACAGTCACACACACCACCTGGCTTCTATTAGCAGAGAGGGGATTATAACACACACACACACACTCTCTCTCTGTGCCCTCTTACCCAATTTGTATGTACGCAGGCTGTGATTTGTGCACTGGAACACACTGTATGTGCCTGTGTATGTGCAAAGTCCCATTTTAATGGAAATGACTCAAGCTGTCTACTGGCTGAATGCAATGTAAGTGGTCACAATCTGATTTCAGTCAACATTTTATTTGATTTGAATTGCATAAATCCAATGACATTTGTACAATTTGTACAACTAAATACAAGATAAAACAACAAACAAGCAAATCAGATGTTCTTCTTCTCATACCATCTTTGCAGGAAACTAAATAAGGTTGAGAAGTATCTTTTGGTAAAGCAAGCCGGATTTTAGGACTAGCAAAACACAATAGGCAGCCAAATCTCCTTAATTTTAGCAAGCTGTTAACTAACAATGCAATGAATTAGAAGACAGTTTTACCATGAAAGAAAAAAGAAGGTGATCCAGGTGAAATACTTGGCACAATACCTCAGGAGCTCAATCCAGAGTTAAAGTCTGTTTATTCTCTCCTGCCTGTAGCCTGCTTGATTGCCCAGCCAAATTGTTTAATAAGCACTTAACCACAAGAAAGCCCCACTATCCCGCTGGGACACCGCGGTCTCACATAACTGTACAAGCACAAGCCTTAGGAGAGGAAGAGGTGTTTGGATAAAACCGCTCTACAGTTTGGCCTTCAGAATTTTACATTAAACAAAGTTGCAACCCAAAACAGTGCCAAAATTGTTTATAGTACAAAAAGTAACCAAAAGTGGAATGTACACTGCAATGGATTAAAACTAATCCACAAAGGCCAAACAATATGCAAAATGACCACTTCATCTTTATTTTATGAGATGAGATGGATATAAAAATTATGATTTTGAGAGATTTCATTACTAAATTACAGGATAGGGTGGTCACAGTTTGCAAGTAAGGCTCAAATACTGTACACATGCAAACATGTTCATACAACCGGCCAAAAGTATTTAATAAAAAATATTTTGTTCAGCAGGGGCACCTTAAATTGATTAAAAATGACAATGAAGACATTGACAATATTATTTTAAATTAATGCTGTTATTCAAATTTTGTTCATCTGCATTACTCTCCCTCACAGTATTTAAGGCAGGTTTTTATCTCGGACAATAATTTATTGCCCAACCACCACACACACAGTTCCATCAGTCTTGTAACTGGATTGATGCCTCTTTTACTTCATATTAACTTACAAAAAAAAAAAAAAAAGAATATGCTCCACCTGCTTTAATTGTTCTTGAGCATTTATACATCCTGGGATTTGCAGTGCACTGAATGTAATTGGTGGGGATTGCAGAGGTGACAAGTCTTGCACAATGGGGCCTGATCCAAATTAGTGGCCGTTTAGACCTTCTACGACATCTCCTATTGAGAGAAAATCACACTCTGGCAAGCATGAGTTAATCAAATTATAGGGGAATTATAGAGAAAGATTCCTTACCGCAAGAACCTGTGATGGTGCAGTAAAAAATTAAAATGCTGCATTATGGGAATTGCTTTTTAAACACAAAGGCATGGTTGTAGGTAACAAAAAAATAATCCATCAATCCTTGCACAAAAACAATCAAAGGATTTATAAAACTATAAACGAAACTGAGACCAAAAAGCAATTCCAGCATTTTAGAATTCCAAAGTGCCAGTGCCAAGAATGAAAGTCCACAGGAAGCCACAAGCCATTTTCCATCTTTCCACATGTGGAATAGCCTATTTCATGCTCTCCCTGTGGCAGCACAGCCTGCCAGGCCACATGACGACCTGCCTGTAAATTTAACTCATGATGTCATTGATTTGGGCCACGCAGGAGCAGAAGGAGGCTAAAAAGATCACATTATAACATAATCGCATTAACCAATCCTCATTGAATGACTGTGTGTAATGACAGAAGTAAACACTTTCAAGTGAAAAACTATTCATCAGTGGCACTTACTAAGACATGCATATTCTACTATAGCGCACGCTTAGGGTTTTTAAACTTTGGTATGTAAATAGTCCTGAACTGGTTATGCTGCAGACATGAATAATGCAACAAATTGTGTGGCTTGCTGCGTGGAAATGTGCTATTGCGTTTCTCAGCATTGGGTCTTAAAAGGACAGTTCACCCAAAAATTTACATTTTCATTTACACACCCTCACATTATGTCAAACCACGGGGCCCTAGTGGAGTACAAGACAACACAAATCAAATTAGCAAAACACAACAGAAACAAGCCACAACACACAAAATTAGCACAACACAATTGAAACAAGCTATAGCACAATTAAATTTGTACAACACAATGGAAACAAGCCGCAACACAACAAAACTTTAGTACAATAAAACGAAATTAGTCTGATGATACACGGGGCAACTTTTTTAACAATGTTGCAGGGCAGCTTTGGGAAATGTTGCCATTAACAGGCTACGAGGTGAGACACGGGGCTAACAACTGATCTTATGTATCCAAATAGAAATTTGTTACCTATTCTCAGTGGAAAAGTTGGTGATAAAAAACATTGTTCAAAACAATTTGCTCAAAACGTTGCTCGTGTATCATCAGTCTTAGTCCAATGCGTTGTGTTGTGGCAAATTTTATTCTGATGTGCACTACCAGCCCACCATACAAACCCTTAAGATTTTGGATATTTTTGAAACACAAATTTAGATATTTTTAAAGAAACCTGAGAGGTTTCTGACCCTGGATTGAAAGTCAAAGAAACCCAAAATTTGTCTTTTGAAAATGAAACAAAGTCTTATGGATTTGGAACGACATGAGGGTAAGTTATGACATCATTTTTATCTTTGGGTGAACTATCCCTTTATGATTGCCACAGATAATCAAACGGGAAGGATACAAGTCATATACTATAAGGACCACTATATGATATGATGGACCAGTATGCAACCACACAGAACACCCTAGCAACCACCTAGAACATGTTAGCAACAGAATAGCAATGTGCTAACAACCATTCTGAATTCATAGCCATGATTACAGGGTTCACAATTTCTGACATTTCAGTTTTTTGATGCCTACACAATGATTAAAAAATATATACTTTACAGAAATTGCACTTAAAAAATTTAATTCCTAAATGAAGACATAGGCTATTTTAGAAGAAGAAGAAAAAAAATCACTTTTTAGAAGAAATTCACTTTTCCATATCCTTCCTCTGCCCGTCCTTTTAAAATGCCCCGATGTTTCCAGGTTTTCTAAAAGATCTTAGAGACACAACAATGGCAACCACCCAAAATATCTTCACATCTTCAAATCTTCTCAGGTTTTCTGCAGAAAAATGAGAAGGTTTGTTTCATTTCAGTCATAGTGACCAAAAGGAGGTGTCATGGAAGATTTTGGGGTTACTAAAGCTGAAAGGCTCTTACACAAATGTTTCTCCTTTTTCTTTTTTTTTTACAATTTGTGAAGGATACTGAGTCTGTATGTTCCTTCTTGTCTCTTTAACTGCGCTTCCAGAGGTCTGTTCCCATTAGGCAAGCTCAATGCTGTGAACAGAGAAGAAAAGCTAAACCTTCTGGCTGCCAATCAAAAAACCACATTACCTATTAGTCTAGTTCAAAAAACAATCTATAAAACTATTACTGTCAAAGGTATCTCAGCCAGCTTACAGTGAAAATAATGATCTAACAGTATTTATTTGTTTTTGCTTCTATGTGCGACTGCAGCCAGCTACTCATTTCTTTTGACACAAGTATTTTGAAAGTTGTGGTGGAAACCAAGGTCATAATAATAACTTCTAGAGCTGGGTTGTTTTTACAGTTCCACACTAATTTCAAGCACAATAGGTTCCAACAGTGGAAGCAGTCTGCGAAAATATACACCCTACGATATAATATAATTTGTAAAAAGACCAACCAGCTTCCTTCAAGGACTTCACTCCCTTTCATCTCACAGTAAATCAGGCATAGCTCTCCTGGATTCTGTCTTGAAAGGGCCTCAATTACAGAGGGCTCCTTAGAGACAGAATGAGACAGGCCAGCCAGACAGGACTCCATGGTGAGCAGCCGCAGCTGTTGGGGTCACCCTCGCTGGCCAGTAAGAGCCAGCTACCCTGGATGAGAAAAAAAGAGCCAGTCTAGAAAGCAGCTGGCTAGAGAAAAGATCCTTGAGAATCATCAGGAACACATACAGGCAGTCTAGGAGGTTTACATAATCACTGCTGGCAGATTTAGAATACAGTTGAAAAGGAACAAGAAAGGAAGAGGAAAAAGGAAAGGAAAAGGAAGAAAATGAAGTGGAAAAGGGAGAGTATGAGGAAAAGTAGGAAAAACTAAGGAACAGAAAGGCAAAGAACTAGGAGATGGAAAAATAAAAAAGGAAAGAAAATGAAGCAGAAAGATGAAAAAGACAAAGCATAAGAAAAAGGAAAGTTGTAGCTTGCTGAGGATAATGAGACAGAGAGAGAGCTACAGATGATTGATGTGCACTTCTGGTCATATCCGGTCAATACAGATTGCATTAGCTAAATTAGCTTTGCAGGGTCGATATAACCAATGAAGTTGGAAATGAAATTGATCGTTATGATGTGATTGATGAATGATAAAACTCAAACAGAAACGTAAAATCAATGAGGCATATAAACATAACATACATCATACCCAAAGTGGCCGACTGATAATTTCCTTACAGTGACGGTTAAAGTTTCATCATTTTTGTACAGGGTCTTTCTATTTACTTTAATGCATTGGCCCCTGATGCGAGACATTTTGTTCTCAGTGGAATCTGATTTGCAGTCAGTTTAATATAACATTATTCTGGCTCTAAACTGCAGTGGTTTTTATTTTATCTGAAGAGGTAAAACTACTTTACAGCTTTATCTAATCAACTGAGGACAAATTCAATCTGGGTGGATGGATGGACAGATATGGATGGATGAACAAACAATAGAAAGAATGAGTCACACATTTGTGCATGAAACCAGTGTATGAACATTTTCACGAACAAATCATGATTTTCTAAAACTTTCGTACCAAATGTTATTCGAGAATTTACACTTTAAGAGTAATTATAGGCTATAAAGGAAAGGTTGCGTGTAAAGCCCTTATCTGGAGATGGGCTGGGCGTGTTTTATGTAAATTACTAATGTTGTGCATGTGGTTGGTTATTTTGAATACTCCAAATCCAAACATTATGGACGAGGATAAAAACAAGTTTATGTGCAAATTAGGTGGAAAGTTTTCATGAGAAAGTTGTGTGTATAATCAACGCAATGATTAGTGAGTAGCTGTGTTTCCTTTACAGATTTGCACAAAACTTTTGCGATGTCATAGATAGATAGATAGATAGATAGATAGATAGATAGATAGATAGATAGATAGATAGATAGATAGATAGATAGATAGATAGATAGATAGATAGATAGATAGATAGATAGATAGATAGATAGATAGATAGATAGATAGATAGATAGTGTGGTCATTTGGAAATTATCTTCCTAACACTGATGTGAGAACAGAGTGTCCCGAGTAGAAAATTAATGTTTTCAAACTCCCTTAAGTCTCTTTGTTTTCATTCAGTTGTTGAATGGCTTTGGGTTTTCCCTGTCAGAGCAGAAAAACAACATTCTCTGAGAAAGGGAACTCCGTGTTCAGCACTGTCTGTCCAGGTTCTGGCTTCAGCACCAGTGGCCTCTAGATGACAGTTCTGGGTCGCCTTTTACTCTGCCTCTCGGTCATGTCTTTCTTTGTGAGACGGGAGGTCTGACAAGGTGATGTTTACCATAACAAAAAGACCATGCATTTCTTAAAACAGCGATGAACGATGAAAAAAGAGACGGATGACCCGTTCCAAAGCGTCAAAGCCGTTTCATCGCTCACAAGAAAACATGAACACAGTCTAGTCTCCTTACAAATCATTCCAGAGTGGGTTTGGTTTTTTGCAAACAAAAAAAATAATATGTGAAATTTTCCAGAATTTAACTCCACATATTAAACGGTTAATGGATTAGTGTACGCTTTCTCCAACAACACAATTTCAAAGCAATATGGAGAAGAGGTCAAACTAACTGTTTATATCTAAGGAAAGACAAACAACTGAAAAAAAATGAAGCGGGTCAGAGGGGTTGAGTATTTTTCCATATGTCTGGCTGATGCTGTTTCTTAAACATGAGAAGTGAGGAATCTGCTGTATAAGTCATGTTATCTCTGGTGATCCTCATACAGCATAAGACATGTATTATTAATTCACATCTGGTCATAAGACTGGCCTCTCAATCGAAACTGCCATGTCTAGACATGGATAAAAACAGTTTCTTTGAGTATAGCTTTCAAACCCTTCAGAGATAAAGGTCTTGGTGCATGGGAGGATGTGCAATTTATGTTTTGTCAAGGAATCCAAAAAGAGAAGCTCTTGAGTTCTTCACAGGGGTCTGGCACTGGTCTGAATCAGAGCTAATGGCCTTTTATGAGGCGCAAGGATACTTCAGTTTATAGGACCCTGCAGGGCCGATGGGTAGATCAGAGTGACCATTATAGACATGAACTTGGTTATGAGACCACAAAGTTTCTTGGATCGAAAGGCATGTGGAAACTGTTTCACTACACCTTCATAGGCAAGTAAAAGATATTGTTTTGATGAAATACTTTATTGTCAAAGTTTGCCAAAATAAACAAAATTGAAATGTTTACTTAATAAAGTATTGCCTGAAATTAAATGTTTTAATCTGTCTTTAAGTTTTAAAGGGTTAGTTCACCAAAAAAAAGGAAATTCCTGTCATCGTTTACACACCATCAAGTTGTTCCAAACTTCTATAAATGTTTCTTTGTTCTGTCCAAAACAAATTAAGAAATTTGGTAACCAAACAGTTGCTGGTATCTATGGTATTTTTTTCTTCCATCAAAGTTTAGCAGCAACTGTTTGATTACCTAAATTCTTCAAAATATATATGTTCTGTATTCACCAGAAAATAATAATTCATATAGGTTTGTAACAACTTGAGGGGGAGAAAAGAATAATGTTGTATTCAAAATTAACATTTTAAATGATCCCTTTATAGTAAGCAGTTCACAGTTCACCCCAAAATGGAAGATTCTGTGGATGGTGTTTGGTATTTACAGAACTTATTTTGTGTTCCAAAGTAAGTCATACAGGTTTATATATATATATGACTGAAGCTTTTCTAAATCCTAGCTAGAGATTTTAAGCCTGGCTCCTAGTTAATAAACTTGAATATAGTGGAACAGGTGGCTCACATGGTGGTCGGCTTCATGTGAGCAGGACACCCAAACAGTGACCTAGCAACCTCTGTTTTTGTCTTTGTCCCAATGTTTCTCATTATCTGTGTGGCTCATTTAAATCTATGTGCCTAATCTAAAGCTATTAATGCAATTTTTTTGTTTGCATTGTTTCAACCAAATCAAATGGTAAGAAAGACAGGATAGCTTTCCTCTTAAAGGTTACAAACAATTACTGAACAGATTTTTATAGTCACCAAAACCTACTGTCGCTCATTGCTCCACGGCATGATTTTTAACCCTGATCAAAATGCACAGCACAAAGCTTTAAATAACAGCATTTACAGTGATCTGATGGAAAGAGCATGTTTTAATTTTAGAAGTCATCATTAAATGCTCCAGTGGCTGTAAGCGAGGTCTGGACAGAGTCTTTCTGGAGACTGTCACTCTAACGAGGTGTGTAGTATATTATGGAGCTGGTCGGCCATCTGGCTTTGTAGCAAAGTGACATCATGCAGTCTCTACGTCTCTCCTGCAGTAAAATAAGAAGGGGGGAAATACTACACCACATGTGCCCTTCACTCGGCGCTTTTCTTTTATAGCATCATCATTGTTATTACTATTAGCATCGCTATCTAATCGAAGACACATGGTTAGTCGTAAGATTGAATAAAAGTGATGGTGACACCCAAAGTGGAGAGATCCATTTAAACAAAAGCTGAAATTTATTATTATTATTATTATTATTATTATTATTAATTAATTAATTAATGATGATAATAATATGTATATATATATATATATATATATATATATATATATATATATATATATATATATATATATATATATATATATATATATATATACATATACATATACATATATATATATTTGTGTATATAAAGGCACATCAAGGTAAATCATATATTACTTATCAGCCTAACATAACATAACATAACAATGGTCTGGAATGCCCTCCAAATTTTGACAGGGTCCCACAGCAAGCCAGGACACATAAATAGGGCTATAAATGAGGGTCTGCTCTACGTCCCTCACATTCTCCAGACACACAGAGGAACAGAAGAGCACCTGTCTATGTCACTCATAATGTACCAGCCTTTAGTGAGACCTCGAGAGGAAAAAAAGAGAATGGACTGAGAAAAGAAAGAGTGTAACAGATGTTTTATCATGTGGAGAAAACAAATATTAAACTCACTTTTCTTTACTTTTGCCTTCCTTCCTTTCTTCTGCATGTCTTGCTTTCTTTTCTTTGTTCCATTTTTCTTTTTGTTCCCTTTTTTTTCATTTTAATTTTTTTTTTCCCCATTACTTCCGTATTTCTTTTTCCATTCTTAATTTGTTTCTTTTTTATATCTGTTCCTTATCTATCTTATAACCTTTGTTCCATTGTTATCTTCTTTTTTCTTTCATATTTCATTCATTCTTTCTTTCTGTCTTTCTTTCTTTCTTTCTGTCATTCTTTTACCTTTTGTTGTTATTTTTCTTTCCTTTGCTTCTTTTATACTTCCTTTGAATTCCTTTGAATTGCCTTTGTCCCATTGTTTTTTTCATTTTTCTTACACATTTCTTTCTTTCTTTTTCACATATTTTACCCTCCTTTTGTTCTTCTTTTTTTTCCTTTCTTCCTTCTCTTCTTCTCTTATACTTCCTTTATATCACCTTTGACCCATTGTTATTTTTATTTTTTTCTTATGAATTTCTTTCTTTCCTTTCTTACGTTTCTTTCTTTCCATTTGTCTTTCCATCTTTCACTTTTCTTCACGTCCTTCTTTCCCTATGCATTCCTTTCTTTGCTTCCTCCCATATTTCTTTCCTTCTTCCAATTCCTTTCTTTCCATCCTTTTTGCCATCCCTTTCTCTATATCCTTCTTTCCATCCTTCCATATTTCTCTTGCTTTTTTCCATCCCTTTCTTTTCATCATTCCATCCAGCCATCCTTCCTTTCTTCCTTACTTCCATATTTCCTTGCTTTCTTTCCATTTCTATTTATATATTTTTCCATCATTCCATCGTTCTATCTTTCTTTCCCTCTTTTTTTGTTTATTTCTTTCTCTTTCTTTGTTTTTTTCCCCATATTTCTCCTCAACATAGCTGTTCCTGCTATCCTGTAAATTCAGTCCATAAAAAGTTTCATTTTCACTTAAAGTTTGCAACAAAAAAAAAGTATTTAACTTGTAAATACTACACTTAGTAAGTTCACACAGCAAAACACTGCCTGGGAACATATTAGAAATGTGAGATTGTGAGATTTCAAACTGCGACATCAGTCAAAATGAAAGGAAAGCCCATTCGAGTCCAGGATAACAAAACAAGAATCTTGTTTCATCCTTGAATTAGTCACACTCCGGGCAAATCTCGGGACAAGCTCAGGGTGCAGTTTTAGCACTGAAGACTAGAATGTTCAAGCTGTCTTGCAATTGCACACTTTAGTCATTTAATTACATTAAGCAGCAATTCAGACAACCTCTCACTGAAAACCAGATAGACCCTGTTAGAGTATTACACGGCTCCACAATGAGCCGGCCTAACTAGTGAATGTATCCACTGATTACAGCAAAGATGTAGGACATAATATCTTTAATCTAGAAGTTCATAGAGGCCTATAACATTCGGAAATTGCATTCAAAGAGCTTCTTTTAGAACCTTATCGAGCAAACAATGTCAAACGCATTTACCCAGTATTATAAATTCACAATACTGTGTCTATTACATCCAAACATGTCTTATTGCCAGCACAATTTGAAATATAAAGGAAAACGTGTACTCACCAGCATCTCCATGCCTCTTCTTGATGGACATCTGAAAACAAAACATGAAATCTGTTTAAAAACATACATCAAGGTTGAATTAATATTTTCATAACTGTAACCATACCACATAAAACGGTCCCATGAAGCATCAAAACAAAGGACCTAATGTATTGCTTCTCTCCCACAGTGAATAAAATCAACACCTGACCATTGAATTTCCTCCCACGGATCTGCTGAATGGTACATTGACCTGGGACACTATGATTTACAGTGCTCTTGCTTAGCCAAGAGAGAAAGTGCTACTTGTTTAGAGAGAGGGTCATGTCCAACATTCCAGCTGTAATCCATAAGAGGCCTGTTTTCTAGTTTCACCTTTCTGCTTCTACACTCAGGTATCATGTGCCCTGTGAAAGATATCATGGTACTCTCATGTGCATTGATTTTTCAAAAATGTGCGTGTGTGTGTGCGTGCGTGCGTGTGCGTGCATGTGCGTGCTTGTGTAATAACACGCACATACAAACATCAACATAAATATGAATAAACTACACCATGAAACTGCATATTATACATTTATTCTATATTGTGCATAGTTAAAAACTAAAGTTACATGAAAATGTTTCCACAAAATGTACAAAGTTGAAAACCGAACCTTGCACAAAAAGAAGACTCAATTCGGTAATGTCAAACTTTAAGACTGATGCAAAATTGTTCAATTTGTTCCCGCCTTGTGTGAGTGAACAGACCCAGATGCATGGCTAATTTCAGTAGCTGAAGCAGCAGATGTCTACTAAACACAACAACGATGTAAAAAATGATGTTTTGTTGGGTCTCAAAAGGTTAGGGGTGTTTTACATTGAAAGGAAGCAGATGTGTTGTCTGGAATCACAGCAACTAACAAAACACAAGTAACTTTAGTGTAATCCAACACATTATGAGCTGTTTGAAGCGCCTGTTGATCATTGTTCGAGTATTCCCTCAGCTGTAAATGTACACTGAGGCCCTCTGCTTCTGTTTAATCAGATCTGGGTCTGAAAAACAGTGGAAAGAGGGGAGATGATAGATGATGTCATGGTTGCTTATAGGCTGTGAGATTTTGCAACGAGGGGTTGAATTTTAACCGCACATCTCAAAGAGTTATGGTGTTCAAATGCAAGGTACAACTGAGGGTGTTACACTCATAAACCAGCTTAAGCAGTGCGTGAAAAACTGTAAAGGGAGACCATTTCTTGGTATGTATATTACATGTTATTTTTAACAAGACTAGCGGGCCGCTTACTGGAATGTCGCCTCTCAAAACAGGTTTGCAAAGGATTACTGTGAATTTTAGGAAGAAAGAGCATGAGCACGAGTAAAGTCCTGCTGTGTTTCAAAGTGACATGTACATGACATGTAATTAAGCGTCAGTGAATGATGACTAGCTTTAGGAAGAGCCACCTTACAATAACAGATCAGGACGAAAACATTCGACACTGAAATATCCTCACATCAGTCAATCAGCCAGACAGCAAACTGAAGGACAAAATCAAATCCAAGCTCTTCAAGTAAAGAAACCGAATGCTAACACAAAAAAACTAAACAATGAAGGATGGGGAATGTCGTTTTGACACATGTGGTCAATATACTAATGAGCGCCTTCCTGGGAAATGTGTCATTTTCTTGGAACTGCAGGATTCCTCTGTGTGAATGATTAAGGCTGATAGGATTACAAGTATAATCATTTCTCAGTCAAAAATATTGGATAGATAGACAGATGAAAAATAATAATGCCTAAAGGGGAAACAGAGGAAAGCTAACTGCGCAGGTGACACTGCATTGGCTCAGATTGAGATACAAGATCCTAACGCAGCAAAAAGAAAACAGATGCCGTAATTTCCAGAGGCAATGGTACAATACATAAAGATTCAAAAACATAATTTGGGCTGATTCTGAATTATGAGCTGCTGGAGATTTTGGATCATGCTATATAACACAGCTCTTGAAGTTCAAGATGTATTTTTGTATGTCTGGGATTCCCCTACAATTCATTTTTAGTGGTTTTATTTGGCATGCATGACTAACGTCTATCATACTATTCACTGCAGTGGAGAGTCTCAAATACATGTTTGATATTACACACATGTTCCATGTGAAACTTATACTGGACTGGCCTAAGCTGACTCTTTTAAAGGAATGGTTCACCCAAATGTGAAAATTCACCGTCATGCTGTTCCAAATCTTTATGAGTTTCTATCTTATGTTGAACACAAAAGAATATATTTTGAAGAATTCTGAAGAATGAAACAGTTGTTAGACCCCATTGACTTCCATAGTAGGGAAAGATATACCATGAGACCATCTACTCTTTAATTAATACCAGCATTCTTCAAAATATCTTCTTTTATGTTCACCATAAGAAGGAAACTCATTACAGGTGTGGAACATGTTGATAAACTGTTCATTTTGGGTGAACTATTCCTTTAAAGCCAACATGCAATGGTGCAACCCATTTTACTACCAAAACTCATTTCAGAGAGAAATGGCACAAAAAACAATTAATAAGATTGAGCTGTGCAATCAACCAAAAAGAAAGGGCATTTCAGAGGCAGACATTTTAGAAATTTACAAACCCTGCATTCAAAATAGACCTAATGCCATACTATATAGTACGCAAAAAACTTTATGCGAGTCAACTGAATACATAAAACATCAGATGAAAAGTACCCGGATGACCTACTACATACATCTGCCGAGATTCTTAAGTGTGCATCTGGTGGACACTTTACTATCCCATGATGCCACAGAAAGTATTTGTGAATTACACTGAAGCTACACAATTGCCAAAGGTCACATTATAATGACAACATGGCAGATGTAGTACATCCGAAATACATTCACACTATATGTGTAGAATCTTTTTTTCTTTTTTTTTTATGGGTGCAAAGCAAGTTTCAAAGCAAATGTAGAAACTACTAGAGCTGCACAATTCTGAATAAATTAAGAATCATGATTTTCATGAGGCTGTGACAAAATATGAATGACCTCATTCTATTAAAAAAAAAAATCACATTCTCAATTATTCTAAAATACTTTACTATGTATTCACAATATACTTTTTACAAGGCATTTTACAAAACATGAAGCCAGAAAAATGTAATTGTGTAAAATGATGGTGAATATAAGACAAAGTGAAAGATAAAAAATAGAGGGATAAGAGAGAAAGTATGTGCTGTAAAGTAAAATAAAAGCCCTTCGGCATCTACTTCAAAGTGATCCCAAAGGGCTCGGGCGGGCCAGATGTGGTCCCGAGAGCAAAGCCTCATTCATCTTGCATTCCATGAAACCCCCTGCAGCAGGACAACTTTTCTATATTTAGCTTCCTTCTTCAGCCTTGCTCAATCCACTGGAATATGTTCCATCTAGTTCCCTCATTCCCCACCACATCCCCCCCCACCCCCACCCTCCCAACCCCAAAATTGGGTCTGTTGTTTTATGCTTTTGTTGGTGTTCCAACAGAAGGTCTGTTTGGGCTATCAGGCCGTGGACCATCCATCTTCCAAACTGAGGTGGGCGGCTGAGTTGGTGGTAATTTTTTGAAGTTAACATCTAGAGAACGTCAAAGAAATTCAGCTAGCATGACGCAGGGTCTTGGCTGTGTTATGACAAAAACAGTCTTAGTGAAATGCACAGTTATGAAGGAGAAAAGAAGGAATAGGTCACTGTCACGGGTGAAGTTGCGGACAAGACTTATCTGATGTATCTCATATGTTCAATGTGGAATCTGTGCATGTAGTAAATGTATAATGTATATATATATCATGTTTTTGCACAAGCCTGTGTCTGTTTTCTGAAAAGGAAACAAAAAATCAGTGTTGAGTAATTGAGGAAATGAAAGATGACTTAAAAGGGAAGGATAACGTAGGATCAAATCTATTCCCAAATTAGTCCTGCTTTTAAAGGAAACAGTGGGAATTTGAATAAGCACCTCAGTGTTGTAGCTTCTGAAAGTGCTGTATATGTTAAAACCTGCTTTGAGAGCTGTTCTGCTTCTAGGCATATTGCCAGAATGTCTCTCAAGGCTAGTGGTGGTGAAAGGTCCATGCATCACCGTGTACAATGCGTACGTGGGTAAATGTGTGTGCATTTCATGCACAGGTTCCACACATAACAGTCCGGCCAACAGGAAGTGCAAAAGATGGGCATCATACCGCCCAAGGGGTTGAGGTTTTCCCAGTCAGCCCCTGGTAGATGTTTTGACTACACCAACTGTGGCCAAACTTATTTTTCTCCAATGATGACCGTTCAGCGTTCACTTATTCGAATTAATATTTTTTTTTGTTGGTGTTGTTGTTTATATATATAAATGATATATATTTATAAAAAATATCTAATATATTAATATACAAAATATTATAATATATTTATAGTAATAATAAATTAATATATTAATATAAGATTGTAGTTTTATAAAGTTTTAGTAATTTTTGGTGTTTTTATTACTTGTTTTTTCAGATTTCTAATTGCTTTAATATTTTTGTTTCAGTTTTAATTATACGTCCAGATAAACTAAATGAAAATACATATTTAAAACAATCTGTTTACATTTTCAATACTATATTTTATTTCGGTTTTCATCTATCTTATATATATATATATATATATATATATATATATATATATATATATATATATATATATATATATATATATATATATATATATTTATAATGGGTAGATGAGAATCAAATTGCATTTTATAAGCTGTAACCTCTGAATGACTGCAGACAGACAAACTTTCAGGGGAATCTCAAGTCACTGAATGGTGTTTACACAAAGCATTCTCTTTTCTGCCTCCTGTGACACAGGAAATGTGAACTTGCACGCTGATATCATACATACTGCTATATTTACAAACCCTGATGAGCAAATGTTTGGGGAATCTTTAAGAAGGATGTTATGATTGTTTTCGAAGAGTGTATGAGAGGTCACATGTCTAAAGAATGTTAATGCTGTCCTTATAATGTATGCAGTACAGTGTTTAAAACAGATCACATGTTCTAGTAGTATAATATATGGAGTTGCATAGTTGAATGTATCACCCAAAAATTTTAATTCAGTAATTTACTCAACCTCATGTTGTTCCTAGTATTCTGTGTATTCTGCTAAACATCAACAGACATAAAAAAGTTCTCAAAGTACAAAAAAAGATTGATTATGTAGATTCACAAGGAAAGTATCCCACAAAATCGAGAGGAAAAGAAAAAGAGCAAAAGCGCACAGCATTGACCTCTCAACCCAGCAGTATTTTGACACTTTGCAGGGGCGCTCCTCACCCAGCGTCCCAAACTGAGGCTTAACCTCTGCTGGAGCAGAACAAATCCTGGCCTCCTGAGTTGCACTTGGCCCCGTAATCTATCTTCATCCTATTGAGCTGCTTAGCTCCCCTCTCCTGCCCCAACCGAGGACCCCGCAGGGAGTTGGAGAGCCAGCTTGGACCCTCCACACAGATGGATGGAGAAGACTCAGCTTCCCATCGCTCACCAGCACCTCCAGGCTTTAGCAACAAAGGGTTCAGGGTGAGGAATAGGTTAGAAGCAGTGGGAAAGAGTTTTGCCAAAGCATTTGTGTGATAACACAATGATTCAACCACTAAACAATTCTAAGTGAGCCACCAACATGTAATCAAGCAAATTAAAGGGATAGTTCATCTAAAAATGAAAGCTGAAAACAACTTTGGAACCCACTGACTTACACTGTATGGACAAAATATATATTTTTAAGAATATCTCTTTTGTGTTTCACAGAGCCGAGAAAGTCACTAGGGTTTGGAACCAGTTGAGGGTGAGTAAAGTATGACAGAATTTTATTTTTAGGTGAAATACAGTATTCCTTTCAAATGTTATAGACAGAGCACATTCGGTGCTTCCACAGTGGGTTTTTTACAGTATGGAAGCTACATTAAAACTGGGGCTTACAACATCTTAAATAAAACCTGGTTCCAAGTTAACAAGCATTTTGAGCCGTATGTTTTCATTAAAGATTTTATGCCGGCGTCAACTGTATGGTGCGGTGCAGTAGTGACGTGATTGACTGAAACAACCTCTTTCACAGTGGCTGATGTTATAGCACTAATAAATAGATGGGCAGGTTTGGCCGTGATCCTTGTGAGTCATATTTATGACGTACAGCTTCCTCGTAACACTGTGTCAACATAAACATACATTCAGGGCCCTATTTTAACGATCTGAAACGCAAAGCGCGAAGCGCAAGTAAGTTTGTGGGCGGGACTCGGCGCTGTTGCTATTTTCCCGGCGGGATAAATGGCTCTTGCGCCCGGCGCAAATCTAAAATGGGTTGGTCTGAAGTAGCTTCATTATTCATAGGTGTGGTTTGGGCGTAACGTGAAATAAACCAATCAGAACTTCATCCAACATTCCCTTTAAAAGCAGGTGCGCAAGTTCCATTATGGATTGCTATTATTATGGCGTATTTACCAGGCGCACGCCAGGAGCGGTTCACAGCCAGGAGACTGATGTTCTTGTAAGAGCAGTGAAAGGCAGAGAAGTTGTGTTGTATGGGGATGGGAGAAACCCACCCAAAATAGCGTCGGCTAAACAGGCGTGGGAGGAAATAGCCACAATTTGTCAGATGTCCTTATATACACATATGTCTTGCCACTATTTGGCCAACAGGTCTGATCCTTAATTAGCCTACTAAAATTAGCCTGAATAATTTGTAAGCTAGATTTATGGCTATTTTTTCACATCTTCGTGGCACACCACAATGATTTCCGTCATCTCACGTGTTAATATTTTTTAGTGTAACAATTTATGATTTGCAACTGTTGCATCTGTGTAGATTACATGAGCAAAGTGTATGCACGTTGTGCACGCTATACATTATGGTCAAGCATGCACCCTTAAAATAGCATAATGAACAACGCGCAACGCGCCACTGACTTTAGACTAGGTTTTTTCTGGTCAGTGGCGCAATTGTTTAATGGAACAGCAAAATAGCACCAGGGATTGTTTGCGCTGGAACACGCCTCCTTTTTTGCGCTGAACTGCCCAGGGAGCGCAAGTTTATTCACTAGTTTAGCGACGTGCCTCTGTGGAGGGAAAAGCGCGCTTTGCGCGGGTGCAAAATAGGAATGACACATGCGTCGGTGTACAAAGTCAATTGCGCTGGGTGCAAGATAGGGCCCTCAATGTTGTATCATGAACAGTAAGTAAATGATATGTCTATAGCTTTTGAATTTGAACCTAATATATTTTTACTATACTTGATGTTGTAAAATAATTAAAACTCCAATAAAATGCAAAAAATAAAATAAAATACAGACATATTTTTTTTTAAAAAATAAAATGGCAAAATGTACTATTGCTATTATTGATGTTACTATTATTATTCATCATATTAATTTGATGGAACGTGGAGGTGAAGGATAATCGAAAAAAACTGTCTTTAATAATCCAAACACAGGGAAACACACAGCAGGCTGGAGACACACGTAAGCATATCAAGATGTTTAACACTGGACAAGAGAACATAAGGTAGACAACACTTTAAATACAGGACTAAACTAGTTAATGAACGAGACACATCTGAACCAAATGAGACAATCACACATGGGTTTTTTATTCACCTCGTTTTTATTCATGCCTCATTCATTCACTAATTTTCAATATATATATATATATATATATATATATATATATATTAAAAAATCTTTAAAAATATGGTAACAGCGATTTAGGTTTTACAGTTTTAATTTACATTTAAATACCTTAATTTCATGAACTGATATAATGTTAATATACCAACCTACTGAACGACTGTGATATCTGTTTTGTACCTTTGTAATAAACTGATAACCACCAAATGCAGGTGATGATGAGAAAGTCACATGATGAACCAAAGCCCATCACAAGCAGCTTTTAAATAATAAGATATATAGAAGGTGCCCAGTGTGATTCACACAAACACTAAACACCATAATGGTGAGACTCATTAAACTGAAATATGCAATAAACATTATTTAACAACATTAATCGAACATACAACCCTAATAAACATAACAAATAAGAAAAAACTAAGAAGAAACATAGTTATTTCAAAGAAAAAACATCAAATTGAACATTTGAAATGCAACGCAGAGAATTCATTTAAAAAGGTTTTTACACTTAAAATCATGGTCTTTTTTTACCGTGTACAACAACAAGAGGTGAAAGAGGATAACAGGCTTGGTGAGAATCACATACTGTGTTAATGTTAGAAGACAGTTGGTAAAATGCCAATGGAGCTTTCAGAGTTTGATTTGTTATCTACATGAGGGTGGCCTACATTCATTCCTGCGGACCGAAGGCCTCCACATGCCTCTGGAGCTTTTGACCTGCTAATCTTCTCCAAGAACCTCAAGACTTCATTTTGTCAAAGTGCACAAAGCCAAATTTCATTCTATTACCCACTCCAATGCAATTACCCTCTTTAACTCTCTCTCTCCTGCGCTCTCACACACTCTAACAAACACCATCACCTCCCAGATCCCTGCCAGAGGCCTTTAGCGGGGCTCCCAAGCACAGACCGCAGAACCTACCAGTGCCGCTTCAGCTATGCAGAGATTAAACAAACACATCTGGCCCAGTTCTCCAGCCGGACAGAAAAGGTCCGGATTCCCACAGATATTGTGCTCATTTAAACCCACTGTTGCTCATCGGATATTGTTTTAGAACAATGCAAGAGAGTGTGTTCCTTTTAAATGAAAAATATTCACAATGAGCTAAAAAAAGAGATGTTTGTTTTCTATGTCTTTGCACACCAGGGTGGCTTGAGACAAAGGACCATGAAGTCCAGCATAAATTGCGGTTAATCCAAAGCCGGACTAAAACAGCTGTAAATCAGCTGTGGCCATCATCTGTGAAGAGTCTTATTTTCCATCCTTTGTATGTCGGATTCATTTCCAGAATGATAGAACATTCCTTTCACTATCTTTCACATGAGCCCCGAACTCGTAAATCACTCAGTTGCTCTCTATACTTCCTCTAAACACTAGGACTCATACATTCTCTCCAAAAATGCTTTGTCCGGTTATACACAAACTCCAATTGTTAAAAAGTTATATACAACTAGAAATTAAACCTTCTACTCTTGGAAAAACTGCATACTTTAACTTCTATGTAGTAAACGTGAGATCTCGACCAGTCAAAACCAAAGAACGCGAAACCTTTAATTTTTCTTAATTTAAAATTATGCATATACACTGCGGTCAAAAGTGTGATTGATTTCTGAAGAACCATGTGACACTGAAGACATTCAGCTTTGCTATCAGCTGAATAATTTAGATTTTAAATATATTGAAATGGAAAAATAGTTGTTTTAAACAGCAATACAATTTCAAAATGTAACTGAAATTTTGATTAAATAATTGCAACCTTTATAAGTACAAAAGATGTATTTTAACATCAACATTAAATATTACAAACTTTTTAAATAATTGCTTATATTTTTCAAAAGGATGGTGCATTTACATTGAAACTGCTAATAATTTGTTTTTAAATCCTGTTTTTTGATGTTTAAAAATCACTGGTTAAGCAAAGATACACTGATTTGGAAACAAGATGTGATGGCCTTAAATGGCCCGTTAAAAGACTTCCTTTGGTGTCGCTTTGAATTCATTAGTTTAATTCTCCAGAATCCTGTTTGGATTAGCAAAGGAAAATCTATTTAACTTAGTCCCACTAATGCAGAAAAGCCATTAGAAATGCAATCCCAGGACATCAACCTCAACCCCAGAAACTTCTTGGAATGAATGTGTGCCCTAGTCACTGACACAGAGCGTGTTCATTAGGAAACACTTCACAGAGCAAAGCTAAGCAACTGAACACATGGTCTACATACAGATCAACTCTTCAGATTTGAAACTAAACCAGATACTAAAAATGCAAGAACCCATAACTAATTTCTGTATATACATCATATATTTTTAAATTGACAGCAACTGACCACAAACCAAACAATACAATGCAAAACAAACAGAAATCATAAGTTCAAACGCTCACCTCTGTCTTTTTACCATGTGATCTCCCCAGAGAGGAAGTGGCTCCAGCAAGTCTTTCTTGGCTGTGCCATTCCCTCGTGTCGGTTCTTCTGGCCATGTTGTTCCAGTTGAGGGACTTGTTCACCCCCGCAGCTCCACTCTGCAACGACAGCACAAGAGATTTTAGCGTGGGACAGGACACATTTTGTCTGGAACGGATGACCTCTGGAGATGACTATGAGAAAGAAAAAAAAGAAGCGGTCGGTAGCAGAGCCACACAAATTAAACAGAACATTTTAAAAAGCACAAAAACGAAAAAATTATGACCTTGTCCAGAATAACATGCAACGGTAAATCTAGTCTCTAGGGTGACTAGGGTGTCGTGAGGCATCTGAAACCACCATGTCATTCCGCTAACTATCACGAATGGACATAGTGATACAAACAGAACAACAGACTGAAGCACAAGACGTCGCTGTCTTGAGGAACCAAAAGGCACTTTTGTGTCTTGCTGTGAACCCTGGCTACAGGGTGGTTATGTCGCGAGTTTGCATGAGGTTTTTTTGAAACAGCATTGAAAGTTCCCCATGGCAAGCTCCTAAGACAATGGAGCTCTGTGTCAGTGTCAACAGTCTGCTCTAGTCTCTGCCAGCATGCAGCACATTCTATCTAACCCATGTCACAAACAGACGCCATGCACTGGCACATCAAGCAACTTCATACTGAATTCTTATCAGTTATCTACACACAAAAGTATGAATGTCAACTGATCTCAACTATACACACACACACACACACACACGTATATATATATATATAATAAATACATTTTTCACTTTTTATTATATTGCAGTGATTTGCTAATATCATTTAAGTTAATTTTTTCCCTCATTAATGTACACACAGCACCCCATTTTGACAGAACTGGAGAGGATCTGCAAGGAGGAATGGCAGAGGATCCCCAAATCCAGGTGTGAAAAACTTGTTGCATCTTTCCCAAAAATACACATGGCTGTATTAGATCAAAAGGGTTCTAAATACTCATATTTCAGTTTTTCTTTTTAATAAATCTGCAAAAATGTCAACAATTCTGTGTTTTTTCTGTCAATACGGGGTGCTGTGTGTACATTAATGAGGAAAAAATGAACTTAAATGATTTTTGCAAATAGCTGCAATATAACAAAGAATGAAAGTTTTAAGGGGGTCTGAATGCTTTTCGTACCCACTGTATATATATAGTTTTTTTAAAGAATAGAACTAAAGAATATATACATAAGTAAATAAATAAGTTATTTTAATATACTAATATAATAATTAATAATATTTATTTACAATAGTATAATAATTTAATATAAATATTCACTCAAATTATATTTCCATAAATATAAGACAATTATATTTTTATGTGCACATAATGAGATACAGAAATATATATATTATATGTATATGTATGTATGTATATTCTGATTAGATAAAAAAAAATGTAAAAAAATGTAGAACCAAAAAAAATAGTCATGCTTTCTGGGTCATAGAATAGAATAGAATAGACAATTGATTAAATTTGATTTGGATAAATCCAGAAGCTAAAAAGATTATGCAAATTTCAAAAAAGCTAAGGCAACATATTTTCCATTAAATGATTACTAATAAACAAACGGCATACTTTATATTTAATGAGAAACAAAGCAAGAGTGACCTGCAGAGATGCTCTATCATTAGTGGTGTGTCTCCGGGCGGTGTTGGGTGTGTCGGAGGGGGAAGAGCCAGCGCTGAGAGCATCCTCTATGTCCAGATTGAGCTGATCTAATCTCTTCATTAGCTGGGTCATAGATTCAGACCAGGGAGACAGGACCTGAGGAGACTCCTGCATGCAGACAGAAGAGACATACTGTTGGACATCACAGACAAACAAACACTGAGGATAAAACTGATTAGACAGACTCATTACATTAGACTCGGCCATTCAGCCAAGGGTCGGTTTTCTTTTGATGTACAGAGCCAAAAATAACCAACCTGATGAGCCAGCACTGATTTCAGAGCGGTGTCTTCTTATTTCTCAAAGCTTTCAAAGTCACACTAAACTACGCTCTGCATCAAAACACTGGATCATGCCAGCACGTCCACAGAGGAAAATGTTACTGATTACACTTAATGGAATTTTCAGTTGTTTCATTTTAGTATCAACTTTGTCTCTGACGATTCTCCTAAAATACCTTAGGAGAAATACAGTGGAAACAAATAAGAGAACTATTGGCATTTGTCGGGAGTACAGATCTATAAAGGGATAGAGGACAGAACAGCCCAGATCATTCTGACTGAAGAATCTGATGAGGAATGCTCGAGTTCATACTGAGTTTGACACTTTTGTTGAATGCGCAGTTTGAGACATCAGCGTAATCTTTTAAAAACATTTTCAATGAAATATATTCATAAATGTAACAATAGCTAGACCAATAGATAGAACAACTGAGCAGAAGCTTTAATGACAGAATGATAAAAAGAATGCTAGAAATAATGACATCTCCAATGAGAAATAGAACGATAGACGGACCGATAAGATAAGATAAGATAAGATAAGATAAGATAAGATAAGATAAGATCAGACAGATTTCTGTGTTGTTCTCTGACATTCTTTTCTCCTGAGCAGTGGAATAGCATTGAGAGTCAAATGTAACAGTGCCACACACTTCTGAATCAATTCCAGCAACCCAGGTGTCATTGTAGTCCAAACACAGTCGTGTGGTATTCCTCTCCTTTCTCCTCACTGCTACTTTCACTGCTCCCCAGACACCCCTGCCAGAGAGTATAAATAGACTGTCCCGTACAGCTCAGACAGGACAGAGGGTTCCTTGGCTATAAATTACCTTCACCTACCTCACTCACCAAGCCGTAAATCAACAGGGTTGCCCTTTACTGACAGGAAGCGGAGGGGCTAGAGAGCAAGAAGAGGCCAAAGATGAACTGTGAGGAACATTTAACAGTAACATCCCGGTGCGGGAGACACAGCAGGCGGAAACGCTCAAGTCCTTCTTGGGATCTGCAGCCCCAAGGCAAAGATTACAGCTCCCTCTCATCCTCACACAATGAAGCTATTGATGGCTGTCATGCCAGAATGGGACACATTTGTCTCAGGCAGCAGAAACACATGGTTCGGTTGAAAAGTGTGTGTTGGGGCGACATACAAGGCATGTAAAATCCCAAGGAATGTGGGCATGGTAAGACCCTTGACCAATTGGACTCAAGATGCTGACATTCTTTCAGAGAGCAAACAAAGAGGCACAAAGAGGCTGCATTTGACCAGTAAATCAATAATATTGTGAAATATTATTACAATTTAACAGTCGAATATATTTTAAAATGTAAATTATTTGTGTGAATTTATTTGTAATGAATTCCTCAGCATCATGACTCCAGTCTTCAGTGTCACATGATCCTTGAGAGATCATTCGAATATGCTAATTATGTGTTCAAGAAACATTTTCTGTTATCTTTTTTGAAAACAGATGTGCCGCTTATTCTGTTTTTAGGTTTGGGATGAGGTGCTGTGTTTAGGCTGAAAACACAAAGGTAGTGGTCCTGGATCCCAGGTAGGGGTCTGAATCTGGCATGACTTTAGGATGTCCAGTCTGACTGACCTTTGAGTTTCACGAGTCAAAGCTAGTGAGAAGGCTTTCTTGTTGTCTCTCTTAAGACACCAGCGCCACTCTGTCTTGCTATTCTGCAATGGACCATTAACCCTCTTACCTCTGACAAAAGACAATGCATTTGTTTATAATGCTCAAATCTGACCCCCATGCAGAGTCTCAAGTGAAAACAATGAATGCCTTCTCAGAAATAAAGAAGGATGTTGTTCGACAATGTCAGAATTTTTCTTTCTTTTTTTTTAAAGAAATTAATACTTTTAGGGCACATTGCATTTTTTTAAAGTGTCATTAAAGAGTCAAGACATTACAAAAGATTTCTATTTTAAATAAAAGCTGTGCTTTTAAATAGTCTATTTATCCAAGAATCTTCAAAAAAAACATGGTTCAACCATAATGTTATGAAGCTACGAGAATACCTTTTGTACCATTTCTGCTCTTCTGTGTCAGTCTCTGACATGCATTCAAAGGAGTACCATTGCTGTTTGGTGGGGCAGAAAGCTCTTGGATTTCACAAAACATTTGTTAATTTATGTTCCGAATGTCTTATGAAATGAGGGTAGGGGAATAATTAATGATAGAATTTTCAATTTTGGGTAAACTATCCTTTTAACATCAGCTAATAAATACTGTAAAGTGTTACCAATTTCACTTATTTACCATCATTCCAAAAACAACAAAATATTAAGTATAGATTGCCACAGACATGGATTTTTCATAAAAACAAAGTGTCTTGGTCCATTGGCAGCCCTTGGAATCTGTTCCCTGCACAGAATGTGTGCTATTTAATAACTCAGCATCGGTTACAACACCCCTTTCCGCCCTGTCAGTCGTGAGAAAATACACTTGTCATGGCAACTAGGCCGGTATGAGTCAGTCCCACCAGATCAGCTCATCATTGTTATCTTCCACGGTGGACAGAATGGCCGAGGACCATAACTGCACCACCGCAAATTGGCCACATTGTAAATCTCAGCACTGGCCCATTGACATGGAAATGAGGAGTCAAGTGCCTGGCTTTGGCATTGCTCTGGGCTTCCTGCCATGGCCATGCCACCCACTGAGCGTGCCAGCCAGCTCCAAGAGAGAATGTAGCAATATGTCCTTAAAGGCCACCAGCCATAATCCCTTTACTGAACTCATTCAAATCCAGGTCAGATAAGACTCAAAGGAGGAAGAAAATCCTCCTACTTTTTGTCACAGGAGCCGTTCACTGTCAAACTGAATGTTTTTCCTCATTCTTATATAGACAGAAGACTAGAGATGCAGAGTTTTTCACAATTCCAAGACATATGCACAAATAAAATCCACATAAACAAGTAGAAATAACAGCTCTACTGGTGCTGTTGGCCACAACATGGGTAAAGGTTTGTATACAGCGCCATCATTTGGTGAGGATGCAAAATGTATTTAAAAAAAAATCAATAATTGAGGACTATACTAAATATCTAATATTTAATTTCCATATGAATTGTTCTGTGGAATCTCATTTATAAATTTGAATATATATATATATATATATATATATATATATATATATATATATATATATATATATATATATATATATATATATATATATACATACATACAATATATATATATATATATATAGATATATATATATATATAATATATACTATATATACAAAAATTTTGTCCTTATCCATAGACAGCTCATTGTGGTATTTCTTAAGAATGTGCAAATGAGGCAAGGTCAGCGTTCACGTGAGGGGTACCACATTCTTTCACAGTTTCATTTTAAATCATGCATGAACAGAGAACTAGTAACAGGAGGGGAGAGTCGAGCACATGCAGAACAGAGGGGTGCTGGGGCCTAACAAACCATCTCAGCTCACCTGCCCTAGAAAAATCCTTTTAACCGCTGCACGTTCTGTTAACTACTGTATCTACACCACTGACACTGAGCAGTGACTGTAATTCATCACAACCCTAGATGTCTTTCTTGGTTTGACAGTCTCTTCCAGTACAAAAAGTTAAGTATTTATTTGTTCAATTATAATAAATAAATAAATATTTAATACAGACATTTTCTTTGGGTAAGAGTATCTGCAATTGAAAAATGTAAATACAAATGTTATTTAATAATGTAATATTTCATTAAAATTTTAATCATTTAAAAACAAAAGCAAATCTACATCTATAAATATGCTTTTTAGTACAGAGAAAGAGAATAGATTATTTTCAGAATAATACTATATACAGTTAGACAGATTTTTATAAATGTGTCATAACATTTTTGCAATTAAAATATTTAAATAGCAAAAAAATTTTATTAGTTATCACACATGTAATATTATCTATATGTAGCTGTGAAACCCAGAATAAAGGCATAACTTCATGAAGATTACAAAAAAAACACTGATACATATGACAATAAATCTATTACCATCTAATCTATTTTAAAAAAAAAACGTATACAACATATAAAAAAAATATATGATGATGGTAAAAGAATGGATAATTATTATAACAACAAACCATAGCTAAAGATATCAAAATTTATAGAAATTCTGAAACAACATTGACTCGTGCTTATGTAGTGATAAGAACAGAATAAGAGGGTGTGATCAACTTTACTCTTTGTCCTGGTTATCTCTGGTATGAATGGTATGGGAATTTTTGCAGGATTTCTTAACCAAGCATGGTAGGGAATAATCTATTGTGTTTCATATGTGTCCACGTGATACCTCTTTAAAGGCCAATAAACGGGGGATGGGGAAGGTCACAGGTTGCCAACAGTCAGGTCAGGCATGAGGTTTGTAGAAAGATGCAAATCATCCATGACTGGCTCCAACTAAATGGAGTTGTAAGGAATGGAGACTAAGTTCACGCGTTGAACAGACTTTAGCTCAGACAGGCGACAGGAAAGACATCAGACTCAGGCATTCCATGAAAACATAGGCACGACAGATGCTAAGGACAGCTTCACTTTCATTTTAAAATGTGACTCAAATCATTTTTATTTTCCTAAAGAATATGAGTGCCTTCTCAAATAGTATGCAAATAAATAAATAAATAAAGTAAAAAACGTACTAAAATACATATTTAGACAAATTAATTTCCATGACTTTCCATGCAGTTATTTGGGATAACAGATAATATATATTTATTTTTATTTAGAACGATTCCGATACCAGAGCAATTTCATGCTTTTCTGACAGATTTATGAACCTGCTTAACTGACTCATTGAAATAAACACACTTGAAAATTTCGCACAAAAAGTCAGTCATCAACTATGGCTTGTTTAATATAAGCACAAAATCTAGTCAAGAAAATATTTCTTGACTTTTACAGACCTGGCAAACAAAAAACTCCCAATATTTCCATTTTTCAATAATCGGGAGAAACGTGAATGGCACTTAAAGCTAAAATGAGCAACAAAACCATTTAAATGTACTAATGCACGGCATTTGGCTTGCATTCATTTCAGAATTTTAACACTTAGTGTTTATAGTTGAGCCTGAACCTGTGGAATATTAATACAGTACTGAACTGAATGCCATACAGACATTGAAAACTAAAAACAAGATATACTGCTTAAAGACAAAGCTAAGCTTCCCAAAAGCCTATTAAACATCTAACCAAGATTGACCCTCACCTCTGTACTGCTGCTCTCCTCCTCCGCCTCATAGCTGCTGCTTCTGGTGGGTGGCAGCTTGGTGCTGGAGCTTTCCTTCTCCATGTGCTTGTCCACAGGAACCTTTCCTCCTTTGTTTCTCCAGTCCCACCACCATTTTGTCTGGAGCTTTGGAGAAATTCTTTGCACTTGGGAACACATCGTCGTCATCATCTTCAGAAGAGGTGTCACAAGCATCTGAACTCTCATTGGCCCGAGTGTTCAGATTAGACCCAAAAAGCTGTCGTAATCTGCAAAGGTAATGGAGCTGGGCTTGGTTTGATGATTCGGGTGTAGTATCAGCTCCTTGGTGACTGGCAAAGGAGCCGAGTAAGGGTGTTCAAGGGTGGGACGGTACCAATGGAGAGGATGCAAAAGAGTAAGCTGGTCTGATATGGCTCTGGATGTCAAATTAGAGAAAGGATAATAGTAGTAGAGGGTGTTTGAGGAGTCTACTTCAATGCTGTTGGTCACTGGACTATTGAGGGAGTTAATAAATAGCTAAACCCGGTCTCAGCATCCATTTGGAGGTCAGGTACACAATAAATGCCATTAAGTTCAAGTTTTGAGTTGATATTGGAGCGGAAGTGATTTTATGTCAGTATTTCATTGTCTCTTTGTTTGTGAGACGATTCGAGATTTGAAGACAAGTTCCATCTTTGCTGACGAGCACTGTACAATTTGATTGTCTTCTCAGATGAACTTTATTTTTCAGGTCAAGTTGTGGTCGGTCTTTTAAAGGCTCATCTATAACAGATGATAGTGAATCAGGAGATCTTTAAAGTCAGGTTTCTATCCATGGTTGAATTTGCCATGAAAGCCACGGGAGAAAGTCAGTTCGGAGGCCTCTTGCAAAGCTGATGACCTCTGT
>NW_020523984.1:0-26185 GCF_003368295.1 Carassius auratus | reverse complement strand
ATAAAAGTATTGATATTATTAAAAAAAAGAAAAAAAAAATTACTGACCAGTAGTGTATAGTTATTACAAAATATTATATTTAAAAAACATAAGCTTTTTTTTTTTTTTACTTTTTATTCATCAAAGTATCTTAAAAAAAGTATCACATGTTCTGAAAAAATATTAAGCAGCAGAACGGTTTCCAACTTTGTTAATGAATCATCATATTAGAATGATTTCTAAAGGATCATGTGATAATGATCCTAAAAATTCAACTTTGCATCACAGAAATAAATCATAATTTAAAGTATAATACATTTAAAAACTATTATTTTAAGTTGTAATAATATATCACAATATTACATTTTTTTTCTGTATTTTTGATAAATGCAGGCTTGATGAGCAGAAAAAACTTCTTTCAAAAACATTAAAAATAGTAATGTTTCCATACTTTTGGTCTGTACTGTATGTCTAATATATATATATATATATATATATATATATATATATAAATTTATTTATTTTTTGACCCGTCATTCCTATATGGAGCAATTTCAGAAACTCGGTTTAAATAGTAAAATATTTTATATAAATGCATTGTAACAAGGAATTCCATCACTGAAGAAAATATGTAACAAACATAAAACAAGCACATCATACATGTTCATGATGATAATATATAAAACATTGAGCACTTTACAGTGTGAAATCAATAGTATTTGCCTTGGTAACACAGTCTGACTCTTTAAAACTAAGGAAAAAACAAAACATTAGTGCTGAAATAAGGCAGAGCTGTCAGTGCACAACTTCTCTTCAGCTGCTAGCCACTTTAGCGGGCAGTAGTTTTTATGTGCATTGGCAACTTGGTATTTCTTGCTCCACTGTCATATTGGAATTCCAAAAAATCTTCATCTCAATCGTTGATGTGATAACCCTATGAATTATAAACAACTAGTCTCCACAGCAGCAACGGAGTCTTTGTCAAGTAGTTCGTTCTGTTCTGTTGGCTCCTCATCGTTTGGATCTTCTAATGGTGGCATTGCGGTCTCTTCTGGCAACTGGATACGCACCTAAACCCAAAAATGTACATCACATTCAGAGAACACAAAAGGTTTATTAGTCTTTATGAGGACCTGACATGCAAAATTACCCTTAAAATGTAACCTGGAACCCAAAATGTTTTCAAATCAAATCTAGATTTGTATCTTGAATGCACTTAATTCAAATGTAAGTAAAACTTAATAGCTATGTTCATGCTGTCGTGCAAGAACAAGTATATCCTTTAGAAATTATAAATAATCATTGCATGTAGTTCTGTTTACCCTGACATTTCTCCTCCATGGGCAGTGCAACCGGAGGAAAGAAGTGCAAGCCAAGAAACAGCGGCAGGAGAACACAACCTCCACCACTGACATCAGAATCAATGGAAACCATAGGATTAATGTAGTACCCTGGAGGGAGAAATATATTTTTTGTTTGTTCATTTGAGTATTTCCATTAACTTGCTTATTTTGCATCATGACCAATAGGGTTCCCACTACTTTTCACCAATGAATTTACATGACTTTTGCACGACACTCCCACGCATTTGAGATTACTGGATTTTTAAATATCATTTTGAATAAGCTAGCAATTTTAGCCAATTAATTAAATTGATTTTAAAAACTAAGAAAAAAAAAGAGAAATAAATAAGTCTTTCAGAATTTTAAAATTCCATGATGCAATTTTTCTATTACCATGGGAATCCTGGGCCTAGACTGAATGATCCTAAACTTGAGTATACGATATACAGTTTCTGAAATGTTCCTACTTCTTAATAACAACTTTTAAATTAGCTTGTACTTAAATTAAATCATAAAAAAAAATGCATCCTTTCTTATAAATTGCAGTTCATCCTAAATTCTAACAATATGAACAAGTGTAGCAATTCATCCTAAATAAATGATATATTACTTTAATCACTACTATATGAGAGTGCACAAAGTTCGTACACATGCTCTCAAGACAACGCATTTGTTTTTGCCTTTATAAATTCTGATTTGTTCCTCACTTTTGTCATAGGATGAAATGACCATGATTTTATTTGCTATAGTTTGGGTATGCTCAAATGCACTCGAATGCATCTCAATGGCAAAAGAACTATAACAAAATTCATTTATGAGGCTCATATCATTCATGTTGCATTTGATTACACAAGGATCCATCAGACTGGAGATTCACTGACTCACATAGACGCGTGTGGGGTCAAAGGGGCATTCATTTGTGATGCTGTAGTAGGTCATGTTGGCAGGCAGGTTGCAGTGGGTAAACAGAGTGTTTCCTTCCCAAATTATAGCCCTCACTGAGGGCAACGGTGATTCCCACTGCAGAGGCAGCACCCAAGAGAGCAGCCAAGACACTCACAACTAGAAGAAACCAACTCTGCAACAAGCAGAAAATGCATTCAGAAATTAATAATACATGAATACTCAGTTTTGTTCTATAGAATTTAAAGTGCAAGATTTTCAATGGCACCAAATAAATGGCAAAAACAAAGAGGAAATGCAATCATTACGAAAAACACAGTATCCTGTGTACTCACCAGAAGCTGGTTTTTCTTGTTCTTTGAGAGAACAATAGCTGAGATTCCACCTATAATTGCCTGCAGGTTATGACATGGTCAGGTGTATAACTTACAGAGTGGACTCATTCAGTGTAAAAGGGTAGTTTGAAGCTTGAACTAACACACCTGATTTTTAATGCAAGATTTTTTAACCACTACACTTTATGCCTCAACTCCCATGTCACTTGATCATAATCCATAAACATACTAAGAAATACATTCCGAATTTTGGAGACAGACAAACCATAAGTCCTGCCACAAGAGCGATGACATTGGAGATGGGGTAGACAAGTTTCTTGTTCCAAGTGAACACCTTAATGTGTCTGAGGACAGCTCCGTGTACCAATGCCCCCAACAAGAAGTTCACATGACCCACAAGCACCAGTCCCAAACCCATCTTCATCAGGATCTTATCATCCTTCAGACTGCCACAACAAATACCTACAGGAAACACACACAATATCAACCATAACCCTAGAATTGAAGACACCAGATCATCAGATGAACGAGATACAATGAGTCGAGGAACTATGTGCTAATCCTGATGAATTTGGTACTACATGCAAAAAGTTTTCTTGAGCTATGACCTCACTGAAAGCAAGCTATTATGAGGTGATGAGGGACTGTCAGATAAAGAGACAAACATGATAATAGCAGTACACAAGTACAAAAACACTGCTTTTTTTCAATCAGGTATGCATTTTCTCTCATTTTCTCAGTTTGGTTTCACATAAAATAACTTGTAATTGGTTATGGAATATGACAATCATCATCAGCTGGGATGGAAAATCCTCATTTAACGATACCGCCTTACAATTAAAAGAGCCAGTCGCATTGTTGATACAGGATTGGATGTCCAAACTTAACCAATAGCTTATTTGTTTACTGTCGTTAAACCTGCAGGCATTGGGTGAGCATGAAAAGATAAGATAGGATTATCAGATTTTATTGCTGATAACGTGTTATTGTGTGGTTTCTAGTAAATATTTTATATATTTTTTAGCGTTTCAAGTAAATTATTTATACTTTCATTGCTGTAATTTGCAAGCTCGCCACCAAGGTGGGGTTTAGTTTGGTCTGGAATTCAGATAGATTGTGTGATTTGGACAAACCCCTGCTGGATAAAAAAACATCTTAAACCAGCCTAAGCTGGTAATTGCTGGTCAGCAGGCTGGTTTTAGAGAGGTTTTGACAACTTCTTTAGCTGGTCAGCTTAAATATCGGTTTCTCAAATAAAACGTATGGCTTCAGAAGATCTGACATGTGTGGACATGTATGGACTACTTTTATGGTGCTCTTGCATTAAATTAAATGCTCGACATTTTCAGTCAAAAGAACTAAAGTCACAATAGTAAAGACATGATGAGTAAATGAGAAAAGAGACAGGGTTCAATCTTCAGCTGGATGGCAGGACCTGCCACCTTCCACTCCAGCTACACAACTACTGTTTGAAGACAGCTCTGCCTATTTGGAAGTCATTTGGTTTTTATTTATTTGTATAAATGAATATATTTATTTGTATTCATGTCTTCCTCTGACAGCTTTCTCTAGCCAGCCTTTATTAAGCTATGAGTATGCCTAGGCGAAGCATTCCCTACCACTCCTGCTGCAAGGGAATGAATAATTGCATCATTGTGAATATGTTCTTTGAAACAACTCTTTAATATGATATATGTTTTAAGCTGGTTAACTCAAATTTAAGTAGTCTAATGGCGTGATCCCAACTGGTTGGTTAGCTTCAGTGCATCACTCGTGTTCCACATCACTCCATAAAACATTATCATTTAAAAGAATAAAGTCATATGAACAGATGTATAATAAAAAAAATAAATAAATAATAATAATAGTATTCCCAGAGCTAGAGTGGAAGGAGAGCAAAACACATACATCTGCCCTAAATCAATGGCCCTCCTGACAGTTGACTGCCAGCCGCCACCAACCACTGGCAGGTCACGTGACCTGGTGCTGCACGCCAGTTAGGGATTGAACCCATAATGTGAGAAAATGCAACATTTTCGTTAAAACACATTTTAAGAATCACAAAGGATGTATTCAACAAATGCATAGCTGAGATCTAGCTACGTATGTCTCAGAAAGACATCTGGTTCGAAATTAACATTAAAAAGTCCCTTATGTCGTACTTAATGTAAAGTACTTCCACTGCACCATGAAATGAAATTCCGCCAGTTACTAGACTCACTAGAGACTTCATTCAGCCTGTATGACAGACGAGGATTTTATAGAGCAACAAATGGGCTATTTCCGTGATGTATTATCAAGATAAACATGATAACCGCACCCAAACCACGTTCGCGAGCCTGTGCATATAACGTAACTCCCTCCCACCCCCAAAAATGCACGGTTTAGTTATTTAAACAAAGTCCAACTCACCCGAATTCACCATCCTGAAGTCCTTCTTTCAGATTAAGTCATAATTAAGGGTTTGAGATGTTCAAAGAGCTTCTCCTCTTTCCGTGTTTCTCAGGCTGTCTTCCTCTTCCCCGTTCACCTGCGTGCATGGCCACTCCCTGAGCGCACGCGCACCTGTCCTGACCACCCTGCAGGCGTCGCTGTATACCGGGAAGAGAAGCCTTCAACCTACATGGATTTTATTTTATTTTATTAAGACACTTTTCTTGTAATTTCAGCCTTAGATGTACTTTGTATTTTTTATTATACAAAAAAAAAACTTAACAATTATAAGTCGGTACAAAACAAAATGTTACAAAAATAAATGTTAATTTACTTTTATACATTTTAGGACTGAAAAATAATGACCAATAACATTAAAAAAAAAAAAAAAAGCAAAATCATGTTTAGTTTTAATTCAAAATTTTATGACAAAATTGGTAATAACCTCTGGAAATGCTCTCTAATATATATATATATATATATATATATATATATATATATATATATACATATACATATATATATACATATACATATATATATACATATACATATATATATATATATATATATATATATATATATATATATATATATATATATATACATATACATATATATATATATACATATACATATATATACACATATACATATATATATGTATATATATACATATACATATATATATACATATACATATATATATATATACATATACATATATATATATACATATATATATATATATATATATATATATATATATATATATACATATACATATATATATACATATACATATATATATATATATATATATATATATATATATATACATATACATATATATATATATACATATACATATATATACACATATACATATATATATATATATATATACATATACATATATATATACATATACATATATATATATACATATACATATATATATACATATACATATATATATATATACATATACATATATATATATATACATATACATATATATACATATACATATACATATATATACATATACATATACATATACATATACATACATATATATATATATATATATATATATATATATATATATATATATATATATATATATACTAGATTACATAAATCTGTTTTGTTGTTTTGTTGCTGAAAAAAAAAAGCTAATTAAAAAAAACATCACCTTAATTAGTGTCAGCCAGTCTCCCTACTGTTAATCACAGCCAGTTGATTAAGTAAATCTGAACACCTGGACCTAATCACCTGACTCTTATTAATGTGTTAATCTGTGCAACTTAAACCTCCTCACAGCCTGAGTTTTTAGGAAGTTCTACAAGACTGAAAAAGAGTTGCTGTGTAAATTTTTCTTTACTGGTTCTCTCTAGGGTCAAAGCTGTAGGATAGGGATGGCATTGGGTTTTGTTGTCTTTTGTGGCACTATAGTGTCTCTTGTGCTACCTGTTACATCTGACGGGGATTATTTTGATGGGCACTTTGCAGCGTACTCCCCAGGATTCATTTATGATGTCTGGCATATTCCTCAGCCTCACAATTTTGATGGATTTGAACCCATGTTCCCAATGCCATATGATACTCAGCCCCTGTCGAGAAAAGGAAAACACTTTTCATTAAGGATCATGAATTGTACGTAATTAAAATGCTGCTTCCCAGACAAAGTTGGTATCTAATACTTGCTTTTTTAACTGTTAATTTTTCTCTAGCATCTTGGAGCGGTCAAGCAGATACTAATGTCTTCCACAAAGGAGAGCAATTGTATCTGCAGGTGTCAGCTTCACCTGCACCTGGTCAACAGCTTTATGTCCAGTCCTGCCATGCTTCGTCTTCTCCAAACCATGCTGACAAACCTGATGTCGCCCTTATCATTAACAAAGGGTAGATCTACTCCACAAACACCATTTGAGTGCACTTGCTCCCTGGAATAACTTCACCTTCGTCTGTTTCGCAGATGTGTGGCCTCCAAAGAGTCTTTGGTGAAGTTTGTTTTGCAACAGCGTGACCGAGTAAACTTGATGGTCCGTACGTCCAGCTTAAAGTCTTCTGAGGTGAGCATTCATTAAGTTATGCTGACTGTGGTCATACAAAAGTCTTATAATGCTCTCCTGTTTTCTTTTAGAGTTATATTCACTGCAGAGTTTATCTTACTGATTTGGGTCTGACCTCTACCACTAAATTCTGCAACTATAACAAGCTTAAGTCCAGGTAAGTGTGTATATCTCTTACTCCTTATAATATCTTTGTCCTAAAAGGCTTTTGGAACTTAAACGGTTTGTTTTCAGATGGGTTGACCTGGGTGGCCAAACCTCAGTATGTGATTGTTGTGGGAGAAAGGTGCAAAAGCTCAAAAGAGCATGCAGAGCTGCCTGGTTAGTGACTTTATTTGGGGCTGGGGGTTTCCTGGAATAAGAGAAATCTGTATTAGAACTTATTCTCCATCTGTTACAGTTTCTCTAGACCTGACTGCAGTAGTAAGCACCGGCCCGCTGATTATCAAAGATAAACCGTCTGCTCCACAGGCCACACCGCTGGCACCATCAGACTACAGCACAAAGTCCAGCTCTACAGCCGGAGCCAGACCTGATAAAAACTGGATCGTAGCAAGTGACTCTTTCTCTAAGGGCTCAATGCAAAATGTTGGCAATGTCTCCCCCTGGCCTGTTCAGCGTGGCTTTGGAGGAGATGTGATGGTTGTCAGCCAGGGCCTGGGAGGTGAATTGGCAATGTGGCTACCAGAGATCTTGGAGCTTGTGTTAAACCCAGTGGTGCAGATGGAGATTGGTTATCCAGGAGATCCCACTGATCTAACCTTTCTAGATGAACCCTTTAGAAAGCTGAAACCAGATGAGACTTCTGAGAAGAGTCCAGTAGTTGCTCTGGATGAAGGACAAGCTTCTGTAGAAGCTGTGAAATCGCATGATGTTGTAAAGGATGGGTACATGTGGCAACTTGATGATGCTGACCGCTTGTATAAGATTCAGGAAAAACCTGATGTGACCGAAGCAGATCACCTAGAGCAGCTTAAGCTGAGTCTTGAATCCGATTTTGATTTCGCTCCAAATGACCAGCCACTGATCAGCCCTACTCCAGACAAGCTCTCTGAGAGTGCCGAGGATGAGGGAGAAGTTGTTTTCAGACAGTCTGAGATGGTCTTTAAGAGTGCTAAAGGAGCTAAACCATCAGAGCCCATTATTTACTCTAAACTGAGTCTGAATCGAGCTGTAAATGGATCCACTTTTCTTAATTATGAAGAACGGAAGAGGCCCAGCATGAACAAACCGGACCACGAGCAGAATGCGGAGAAAAGTCAAAAGGATGAGCCGATGGAGGGTACCTCTAAAATTAAAGACCTGGTTTCATCCCTACTGGATCAACTGAGGTTGGTTGACTACTGGTTGTGAATTCTATTAAAGGTCCGTTATTAATCTGTACCCGTTTCATTTGACCCTAGAAGACTGTGGACCGTGCAGTGACCACTTCATCATGGCTTGGTTTGAAGTGATTTATGTCTTTTGGAATTTCAACCTAAATTAAAAGTTTGCTTTAAATTGTCTCCATTACCTGTATCCAGGACATTTTTAGGGCTTTACATGAAAAGCAACATCTAAAAGGTTGTCATGAGGGGGGCTTGCTAATGTTGTCAAATGTTGCTTGTTTTTAAATTCCACTTAAACATAAACCGTTTTGATTATTTGGGGGAGACTGGGTATGGTTGTAACTTTTCAAGGCTTCCATTGAGTGCCTTTTTGTTACAATCTACCCACTACTGCAGTAGGCTGTAACATGCACTGGGGAGTTGTAACGATCAGACAAAAGCAAAAACCGCAGCCACCTCAAAAGATGATCTAAAACGAGGTCACCCTTTATAGCCACAGCTCCAATCCATTTTCTGTTTGATGTGGGAGTGTGTAAATTAGACTAGTAGAATAAACTTCCTTAACTGCTTCCTGATCACTGAACTCCAGTGTGTTGAAGTAAATGGTATGTGGATCTAACAAAACCATGTAAATCTGTGTGTGGATTTGTAACTACACTTTTTTTTTTTTTTTTTTTTTTTTTTTTTGTCACCATGGTGACAATCCTAATGTTTTTAACCAGTGCAGACTTTGTGTATCCAGAAACTGCATAAGGCACATTTTATCCACATTTCCTTTGGCTTTGAGCTTCCCAAAAGCTGCATATAGGCACTTAAGTTTGATGTAAGGGAATGCTAAAATGTGTTACAACTTAGCACACCCCATCATCCAGTGTGTGTGTGGTTTTTTTTTTTTTTTTTTTTTTTTTTTGTGGCCGTTTTAGCTTTATGGGTTGAAATTAGCAGTTTAATAATGCATCACATTTTGCCAAAAATTCTGTAATTTATTCTAATGTAAGTTCTGAGTTTATCTGCATCTGTTTCAGTACTAAGTAAAATTTGAACTTTGGACAAAAAGTTAGATTTTCACATCTAAATTTTTTCTCTTTATAAAATCTGCATATATCTACTTACAGCCTTGACAACCATTCATATAAGATCAGAGTGAAAGTGGGTAAATAAAATTATCACAGTACTCCTAGCTTATCCCCGATAGGTGGAAATGGTATTGTTACAATACAATACTCTCCTCATGTTACAACCTGTTCTCCCCTTATTAAAATATTTATTATAGAGGGCAACTTGACGAAGTGTCCACTGAGTGTAAAACGATACTTATCAAGTCAAGGAATTATGTCCCATATATATATATATATAGTGGTTTTGTAAATATCTTTAAGTCTTTATGACTCGGTGGGTGTTCATCACTGTATTTGAGAGTGACCCATGTTACTGTACTAGAAGCCTTGCGCACCCAGATGACGCTGTTGGATATTGTTTTGTCTAAATGTGTTGCCCTGTACGCCGCATGCTCGAAGCGGGGTGTTTTCTTAGTTGTTGGTTTTTTTCTCTCTCTCTATGTTATTCGGAGGGTGACCCTAGCTTCTATTTCCTCCGCTCGAGCTATAAAGTGCCCATGTATTTCCCACGCACCCTCTTTTCTCGGTCAACACACCGTGAGTTTATAACTCACTGTTCTTCAGTACCTTTAAAAAAAACATTAAAAAAATTACTAAATAACGAAAATCTAAAAAAAAAAAAAAACTACTTTAAACCAAAAAAATATATTAATTATTTTATTTTATTTTTTATAAAGGGCAAACTTTGTTTTTTAAAAGACAAAGTCTCGATCTCTCCAGACGTTTCTGAAGCCAGTTCCTCGCGAGCGGACTCCATATGCTGTAGCTGTCATTGCTGCCGGCATCGTTTATTTGGAGAGTAGCGTAAAAGTTTCATAGAGGATTAAGAGACTCATTTGTTCCTCTGGTTCTAGGACACTCTTTACGCATTGTCTTTTCAGCTCTGGAAAACCACGAGCTCAAAGGCTTGAGCGACCCCGAGACATGAACGCAGCGACGGCGGGGAGTTATCCGATGGCTTTTATTCTATGTGGGCGACCTGCACCCTGATATCACGGAGGCTATGCTGTATGAGAAATTCAGTCCGGCCGGCCCGGTGCTGTCCATCCGCGTGTGTCGGGATATGATCACGCGGCGCTCGCTGGGCTATGCCTACGTCAAATTCCAGCAGCCTGCGGACGGTAAGAAATGACCGACAGCGCCCTGTCGTCCTGCGTGTAACTTTAAACGTGATGCACATAGCTGTCAGAGTAACGGCAATAATGTGTCGTGCGCCCACCGTCGGGCTCTCTGTTTCTCCTGTGTGCTGTCACATTTATTTCTGAGTTAACCACATCAAGCTGGTCTTCTCTCATCGCTACTAAAACCATCTTCAACAAACCGCTTTATTCTCCTAATATGGCCCCTATTTTGAGAAAGTCAGGGTTTACTGACTCACTAGCCGTGTTTCCACTATCGAGCTAAGACCACATTATGTCCAGCCAATATGGCAAGCTGCTTTAACATACAAAACGAGCTAATATTTCAGCTACTGGCTATTTACTTTTAATTAACATTAATTAAAACTATATTTTTTTGTTCTGTTTTTAAAATTGTTTTAATCTACTTAATCTGTCTCTTATTCAGATGCTACTACTAATTCATACTAGTCACAATTTCAATTGACAATAACTTTTTCCATTGTTATTAGGAAAAAAATTGCCATTGAAATCTATGGGGATCATAGTTACTAGTACTTTTTTTAGTTACTAGTAACTGTACCAGTAGTTTGAACTATTTATTCCAATTTTGTGTTACTAGTTTTGTACTTTTTAGTAGGCGAACTGTTTAAAAATAAAGTACTAGCAACTGTCTGTTGTTATTTTTTCTTAGTACTAGTTCTAATTTATGTTACTAGTATTACTAGAAATATTCCTTGTTAGTATTATTTAAAAAGTAAAAATAATTTTTAGCAGTTATTTAAGTTTCTTAGTATTTCTTAGTAACTATGCCAATAGTTATTATGAATGTATAACTGCCTAAAGCTCAAGCATGGTGCAAGTAATGGCAAGATCATAGGTCTGATTCCCAGGTTTGATACCTTGAATGCAATCTAGGATGTTTTGGATAAAAAGGTATTCTAAATGTATTCCTGTTTTATTAATCAGTAGCCTAATATTAACATAAAATTGATACTGTTTAATTTCAACATCTTAACATATAAGGTAGTTTTGTTCCCATTATCCAGCTTGGTTTGCTCACTCAGGGACTTGTGGCACTTACAATGTGTTGTGAAAAACACCATTAAAATCAAATACATTGCATTTCAAAGTTACAAATGTTAAATTCCATGTTGTAGTTGTCTACTCTAAAGAACAGGTATATATCAAGGGGAACAGTGCTTGTGTGTGTGTCTGATAGCCCACATTTTGCAACCTGGCATGACCTATTTGTGCTATTTAAAGTGTCAGGAGGGGATAATACAATTGTGAAGCACCTTCAGCTTTGTTTCTATAAATCTAATGATTCAATCTAATAATTCAAATGAGACAGTAAGTGTTAATCTGTTTGGTTTTGTTCTATATTTCATACATTTTTAAGTAATCTGCACAGTTTTACAACTTTTAAGCCTCATACTAAATACGTTTGTTCATTCCTTGCCAAATTCATCATTTATTTTAGTCATTATGGTAAATATTTGTTCGTTCAACCAGCACAAATTATGTAATACATGATGAACAAATGTATACTACCGTTCAAAAGTGTGGAATTGGTATGTTTTTATAAGGTTTTTGAAAGAAGTCTCTTATACTCAACCAGGCTGCATTTATTTGATCAGAAATTCAGTAAAAACACTAATATTTTGAAATATTACAGTTTAGAATAACTCTCATATACGTATTTGAAATATAATTTGTTCAAAAGCGAGGTGATTCAGAAATATCTTTCTCCTAAGCTAAATGCTTCATAAACAATTTATGCTCGATTCTGCCCTCCACTTTCACAGCTCAAATGTTAAAATGTCAGAGATGAACTCGCTCACCTCCATTTAGTAACTCAGAATGGCAACTGATAGTCAACATGTTTACATATAAGAGTCAAAAGCGGTTGTTGACCACCGTAGGATGTACATCTGGAAGTGTAACTAGGCTTTAGGTTGTTTTATGCATGTTTTTGCACATTGTGTCAGTACAATAGTAGTTTACAGCAAGCATATGCTCAGTAAATATATGCTCACATGGTTTGGTTTTCGGCATGTAACTGCAACTGTAGCTGTATTTGTAAACATTTGCAGGCACTGGTAAGCTTCAGCCACACACATTCCAGTGTCTTAGCCCCATCAATGGACACAGAGCCTTGAACGCATCCTGCTCTGAGGTTTAAAAAAGAGGGAGAGACCCATCATAATGTATAACAATAGGAAACCTGTCCCTCATATGCAATCAATTTGATTAGTAATTTTAGAAAGCTTCTGACAAACCTTAAACCTAATATTCATCTGTTTCTGTCTTCAGACTTAACCAGACAAAAATATATATTTGATTCACAATCTCCATATATAGCGACAGCATACAGAGCACTGGTAAGTCTATAGAGAGATGGACTGTGGATTAAATGTATATAAGGTTGAACTAAAGTGCTATTTTGAGGTCTGAAAAATGTTTTCTCAGACCTGGAATAGATAAAATCTGACAATATGATATGACCCTGGACTGGAGTCCTGCTTTGCTCTGCTGCCATCTCATACAAATAATGAAAGACATTTAGCTTAAATGCTAACTGTTTTGTGTGTGTGTGTGTTTCAGTCTAGGTGTTAAAACAAGGAGATTCTATGTATCTACTGATCTAATCATCTTAAAATATCTGGGCAGTAGACATTAACATGTAATCTTTACATGTAACCTCAACAGCACACGTATGATGATGTGCTATCAGGGAATATTAAAGCATAGTTTCATGGAGCTTTCTAGTTTCAAGCTTCTTGTGGTTAATATGAACATGCTCACTCTATGGATTTAAATATATCATTAATCAATAGACATATGTTGGTTATGGCAGGTTTTAATCCTCTAGTAATTGCTAGTAATTTAAGTACTGAGATGTCTTATGTCTTATGTTTTTGTGGTTTCAGCGGAGAGAGCTTTGGACACAATGAACTTTGATGTGGTCAAAGGAAAGCCGATCAGAATAATGTGGTCACAGAGAGATCCGTCACTTAGGAAATCTGGGGTTGGAAATGTCTTCATCAAAAATCTGGACAAGTCCATTGACAACAAGGCCCTGTACGACACCTTCTCTGCTTTCGGAAACATCCTGTCCTGCAAGGTGAGAAGTGACTTTAAGATCTTCAGAAGCTGAAATGAACACAATAATTTTTATTGTATTTTATTATTATTAATGATTATTATTATTTTATTTATGTACTGGGCTGCCCTCCAAAGGCAAAAAAGTAAAAAGAAAAGTAAAAAACAAAACAAAACAAAAACATACAATGGTATTTCATTTTTTCTTCTTCATTCCCCCCTTAATTTTCTTTGAACAAACAGTTATTGAAATTTCTGCAATAACAAAATAAATTGTAGTTCATAATTATTAGCAATTTTGCCAATTTCTGTAAATAAAGATAAAGTCAGAAAGGTCTTAGCCTTATATTTGGCTTTTGCCAAGTTGTGTAACTATTTGGATATTTATTTGTTTCTTAAAGGCAAAAGATGATTTTCTGCATCGTTAGTGGCAACAAAAATAATGCAAAAATAATAATAATTCTGTTCAAAAAAGCTGTCTGAAATAATAATTATATATAGTCATGTTTCTATATTTAGTTTCAATTTCTTTAATATTTACTATATTCAATCAATTAATCCTGGATTAGTTTATTAAAACATATTTCATACATCAGAGAAGCTGTGATAGTTCAGATACATAAGAAAAACTTTCTGTAATCCGATTCTTGATGCCGTCTCAACAGGTGGTGTGTGACGAGAACGGATCCAAGGGTTACGCCTTTGTGCATTTTGAAACTCAGGATGCAGCCGACCGTGCCATCGAGAAGATGAATGGCATGTTGCTGAATGACCGCAAGGTGTGAGTGTCCAAGCAGGGTCATGTGACAGGAAAGGAGCTCTAATGCTTTGATTATTAATAAGAACAGCATGCAGTTTTTAATCACTAATGCTACAGAGAAGAACTTTTGGGTGAAAGTTTTGTTAACCAATCAGATTCAGAGGATCAGAATCATTTATTCACCCTTGTGTTGTTCCAAACATGTCTTTCTTAATTCTGTGGAATGCAAAAGTATTATTTTGAAAATGGAAAATCTCTTTTTTTTTGTCCATAAAATTAAAGTTATTGCAGTGCAGCATTATTTTGGACCCTTATGACTTTATTGTAAATTATCTTCTGCTAGTCTTCTAGTATTCTAGTATTTATCGTTGGTTTTGTCCCTGCTGCAGCTGTTTTGGGTCTGAGGTTGGTCTGCAGCTGTTGGTCTGAGTCTTTATTGCTTTTCTGCACCGTCACGTTTCTGTCTCCGCTGTTTTTTTGTAGCTTTGTGGGGCGTTTCAAGTCCAGGAAGGAGAGGGAAGCAGAGATGGGTGCCAAAGCCAAAGAATTCACAAATGTTTACATCAAGAACTTTGGCGAGGACATGGATGATCAGAGACTGAAGGAGCTCTTTGATAAATATGGTGCGTTTGAGAGAATGTAATGGTGGTAGCCTTGCAGTCGGGACTTTTTATCTGAAGATTTTGTTTTGACCTGCAGGTAAAACTCTGAGCGTGAAGGTCATGACTGACCCCACTGGGAAATCTCGTGGATTTGGGTTTATAAGTTACGAGAAGCATGAGGATGCTAACAAGGTACAGTGGATTTATACTATGATTTGCCCGTGTTTAAAATCAGCATGGAAATGACTGTAGCGATGCACTGACATTGTCATTGAAGTTTCATTGAACTAGATAGATGGATAGACTGACGAATAAAGAGGTGAACAGAAAGGTGATTTATTGTGATGATATTTCTGTCTCAGGCTGTGGAGGAGATGAATGGGACGGAGCTCAGTGGTAAGACGGTGTTTGTTGGCCGAGCACAGAAAAAGATGGAGAGACAAGCAGAACTCAAGAGGAAGTTTGAACAGCTCAAACAGGAAAGAATCAGCAGATATCAGGTAATGAACTGCCCCGTTGTGTCTTTGTGCGTGTGTATTTAGTTAAAAAAATAGTAAAAATTTGTTTCAATTTGTGTGTATATTTGTGTTTACAGGGAGTAAACTTGTATATCAAGAATCTTGATGACACCATCGATGATGAAAAACTTTGTAAAGAGTTCTCTCCTTTCGGCTCCATTACCAGTACCAAGGTGGGTCAAAGGGAGACTGTTTAGTCTTTTTCTGTTTGAGCACTTTGGGCAAATTCCAAACAACATTTTTGTACCATTGAAGGGCACAGTGAGAAGGGGATGGTATTTGAAGGGCTTTTCCACCCTCCCACAAGGTCATTAAGAAACGGTATATGCGTAGGTCACTTTAGGAAGAATATTGTTAATGTTTTTTGCTGTTTATCATAAAATGATCCTGGGTGGCACATTCTCACGATTAATTAAAAAAAAACTGAAAAACTAGTTTAATTGAGATATTACCTGGGATTTAAACACATTTAAACCCAACTAGCAATATTCCTCGCACATTTGTATTTTTACATACATTGTCATATTTGTTTGTTTTTAGAAGACACCACATGAATAGACTGTACTCCAGTTGAAATCAGTTTGAAGACGCGGATAGGCTATATTTGATCCAGTTATATAGTGTTCTGCTTCTGTGGGATTTTATTTGGACTTAAACTGATGGAAGAACGAGGTGAGATCTTATTTGGTTTATATCTTGCTGTAGGTGATGCTGGAGGACGGCAGGTCCAAAGGTTTTGGCTTTGTGTGTTTCTCTTCACCTGAAGAGGCCACAAAGGCCGTGAGAGAGATGAACGGGCGTATTGTGGGCTCTAAACCACTGTACGTGGCCCTGGCCCAACGCAAAGAAGAACGCAAAGCTCATCTGACCAACCAGTACATGCAGCGTATCGCTGGTATGAGGGCCATGCCTGCCAATGCTATCATCAACCAGTTCCAGCCTGCCGGTGGTTACTTCATGCCAGCTGTGCCACAGGTGGGTGAGATCCAAAAGTCTATAAAGCAACGAAAACATGGGATTTCAATCCTATTTAAACCTGGAAACAGATTATAGTTCATAAAAAAAGAAAAAAAGAAAAAAAGACCTCGCTGTATATTATGGAAGGTCATTTACACCATAGAAGAAAAAAATCATCTTTGGTAAATCGTAATTATGACATAAAGAAATAAAAACATTATGAGATAGATACCCAGTCAAAATTATTATGCTAAATCAAAATAATGACATTGAAAATCATAATTATAGCATATTAATTCATAATCACAAAAGTAGAAGTAGTCCATTAAACAATTAATACATTTTCGGATTATATATTTTTATTTTCTTCTCATGCATCACAGGCCCAGAACAGAACAACATACTATGCACCAAACCAGCTCACCCAGATGCGTCCGAACCCTCGCTGGCAGCAGCAGGGTGGCAGAGGTCAGGGTGGCTTCCAGGGCATGCCCAGCTCCTTGCGCCAACCAGGGCCCCGGGCCAACATACGCCACATGGCTCCCAGTGCTTCCACCCAAGGCCCACGCGGGATCCCTACAGGTGCACAGAGAGTGGGTGAGAAAACCCACCCAGTGCTGATGGGATGCCCTGTTGTGACAAACTTTGACCTGTTTTCCAGACCCAGACACCTAAAAAATGTATAACCTCTACAAACTTCACATTTACTGATAACAACTAATGAGTTTGGTGATCATTCTGTCATGGCCATAGCTTTAATATTATTAACCTCTTTCCACAAACAGGAGGCAGTAGCCAACCAATGGGTCCCCGCCCTGCCATGTGGCTGACGACCCCACGTGCCATGCCCCCATACAAGTACGCCACTGCCATACGAAACACTCAGCCTCAGGTTGTGCAGCCTATTACTCTGCAACAGGTAATATGCAGTCATATATTAGTCATACAGTGTTCCTGTAGCTCAATTGGTTGCGCATTGCGCTATCAAGCGCAAGGTTGGGGCTTCTATTCCCTGGAAACACATGATAGGTAAAAATTTATAGCCTGAATAAGCTGAATAATATTTTTGGATAAAAGCGTCTGCTAAATGCATAAATAAATAAAAAAATCATATATATTTTATATATGCACGTAAAAAATACACTTTTGAAAAACATGTCTATTCTTTAGCTATATATAAGCAGGAATAGAATGCATTTTTTGTCATAAAATATTGGCATGTAAAGAAGAGTTATATGGGTAAGGTTCAAAGCTATGTTAGAGAGCATGGTAAATCAATTAAGTAGGGTTGCACACTATATACATATCTCATATCTTCAAAACACAAATAATTTAACACTTAACATATGACAAATCTCAAAATTATAAATTTTTCATACTGTACATTACAATGTTGATTTAGTTTTTTTGGTAATTTATTTAAAAAAACTTGTTGATTCAAAATTATAAAGAATTTGAATACTGCCAATTAATCAGTTATCAGAAAACCAGAACATGGACTTTTCCAGAACATGAAAATATTGACTTTTCCAAACAAAATATTAATATTGTACACTGCTAGAATTAAGATACAGATTTGAAAAACATAATCACATTGACACGTTGTGGTTTACTGTGTTGTGCAGGCTCAGCCAGCGGTTCACGTGCAGGGTCAGGAGCCTCTCACTGCCTCCATGTTAGCTGCCGCTCCTCCTCAGGAACAGAAACAGATGCTTGGTGAGATGAGGAGGCTGTAAGCATGTTCAGCCTTTCTAAACATATTTGTATACTCCCAGGACATTTTTGTGCATTAGAGTTTCATGTGACAGACAAGTTCACCCAAAAATGTGGGTCGTTTGCGCACCATTGGAACAACTTTGGAACAAATTTTTTATCTCTTGGAACACAAATTGTGTGTGTGGACTATCCCTTTAATTACTTTCTTATTTTATCCTTCCTTGTAGCTATCTCTTATGGTTTATAGTCTGTCTTACATGTGTCTGCTCTGTTTTTCCCTTAGGTGAGCGGTTGTTTCCTCTCATCCAGGCAATGCACCCCAGTCTAGCCGGGAAGATCACAGGAATGCTGCTAGAGATCGACAACTCCGAGCTGCTGCACATGCTGGAGTCCCATGAGTCTCTGCGCTCCAAGGTGACGGCCGTTAACTATGATAAAAGCCTCCAGTTAAAGACACTAGCTCTGCTGTTTTGTGCAATAATTTGTAAAGAGTGACAAGCTTTTAACAATGCAAAGCCTATTGACTGGACCAGGGACATAATAAAAATTGTGCACTCATTTATTAGGATTTATGCTTTGCATAGCAAAGAATCTTCCTGAGATGTAATTTATACAATAAATGATAATGGCGTTTTAGAAGTTAACTGAATATTAGAGACATGAATCTGTGTGGTGAAGATGGTTTGGGGTTTGCAGGACTGATGATTTGTCTCTGTTGTCAGGTGGAGGAGGCTGTCGCAGTGCTTCAGGCTCACCAGGCCAAGAAAGATGCCACACAGAAAGTGGGAGTCACCGCTGTGGCTGTAGCTGCAACATCATGACAAGTAACTTTTCTTATTATCAGTAGTTTTAGAATTGCATACATTATTATGAAAAACTTAGCATTTGAAATTGTTTTCTGCAGGGTGAAGCAGAAAGAGATTGTGTCATCTGGTGGCAACCAATAAGAACACAAAAAACAAAACATGAAAAAAAAAGAAAAATACAAAATAATACTGGAGCATAAAGAATACAAATCTGTTGCAGGGCTTATATTTTTAACTCTGTAATAATTTTTACCACTTGAAGTTAATTTTAAAAAGCGGCAGTTCTGTGAAAGGAAGAGCCTCTGTACACGACTGACTTTTTCTATGAGGAAGTGGGACACTTGATTCTTCAGTGAGCTTCAGTGTGTTTGCTGATTTGATTGGACCTCACTTGTCCCATCACAATAACCTGAGTGGTGTGGCAGGCTAAATAAAGGGAAACTATTTGAAATGAAATATACTGTAGTCGTCTTCTTCTTCTTCTTCTTCATTTTTAAGTAGAGACAAAGGTAATTTTACAGACACTCTTTATCCAAAGTGACTTGCAGTACAGGAACAGTCCCGTTATAGGTTACATTTTTTCCTCAAGGGCACAATAATAACGGAAGTATTCATAACATCCCATAATTTCACCTTTACCTGACACTAGTTGCATGACCAAACCTATTTAATTCCATTTTGCATCCTCTTCAAAGCTCTATAAAAGCTCTTACAAATACAGCTACCATATTTAATTGGTCTATTGCATTATCAAGATATAAATCATGAGCACACAAAAGGTCCTATTTAAGTAGGATATACATGGGTCCCACCGTTTACAACAGTGACTGGAAATTAAACACACATGGAAATGTTTTACATAGCTATCCAAAGGAGTAAAATATATCTGTTCACTTAGTAGGGAAAATACACCTGACTTACAGTTCAGCTGTTAATTCTCCGCTGAGCAAAGGATTTACGTTTTTTTTGTGATGTTATTTGTCCTCCGCAACACTAGAGGCTGACATGCCGTCTCGAGGTGGCGAAGAAGATAGTCAAAAGTCAAGATGGCGGCAACCAAACGTGTTCTTTATGTCGGTAAGAAAAACAACCAAATTATAGTTTAAAATAACAACCGTTTCGTTCTCAAAGTCCAATAAATTAATCCCATATGCATGGCAGAGATGCGGTTACAGTTTCCAGCTGTAGTCGGGAAAACACCAGAAGATGAAATATGAGCTTGCCTTGAACGTTCCGTGCTTTGAAAATAAAATATAAAAAGACAAATCTGCGGTCCTGTTTTTTTTCAGGTGGTCTCGCGGAGGAGGTGGACGAGAAAGTGTTGCACGCTGCGTTCATTCCCTTTGGTGACATCACCGATATTCAGATCCCGCTGGATTATGAGACAGGTGACAAACGCACATAAATATACACAAAATACATTCTCTCATCATCATAACTCAAAAGCACACTTTAAAACAGAAACTGTTTTACGGCTTTAACAAAATAACGTTATTGTGTCTGACTCTTTCTTTCCACAGAGAAGCACAGGGGCTTTGCATTCATCGAGTTTGAACTGGCAGAGGTGAATATCTGCTAAAACCCTCTTTAATTCAAATAGAATATACCGGTATCATCGACTTGATTAAAATGCTCCTCATTAGCTCCCTATACTCACTAGCTCCCAATGTAAACTACTTTCTGCTTTTTCTCCAGGATGCAGCTGCTGCCATCGATAACATGGTAGGTGACTGAACCACTGACTTCTGTTGTCTCATAAAATCCAAAACACAGCTAAATTAGTCCTGGTCATGTCTGTTTGGTTTTGTGTTGTGCAGAATGAGTCGGAGCTGTTCGGCAGAACCATCCGGGTGAACATTGCCAAACCCATGAGAATTAAAGAGGGTTCCTCTCGACCAGGTGAAGGATTTTTTTGGTTTCAATAAATCTCCCGCTTGTGTTTCTCTTACTATTTGTGATTTTAACTCAATACTTGCATGCCCATGAAAAGTGAATGTATGTTTCGTTGCTGTTCTGCTCATAGTGTGGTCTGAAGATGACTGGCTGAAGAAGTTCTCAGGGAAGACTGTTGAGGAGAGCGAGGAGGCGGAGTCAGCCGCAGAACCAGCCAGTACAAATACACAGGAGGTGGGAATGTTGAAATATAATTGGTTGGTTTTAGTATAAAATAATAGTGTGTGATAAATTGTCATTTTGTATAGCTGTTTATAAATATTTCTGCTCCATGTCTGATGTTCTGTTTTAGATTTGATTTACTTAGATTGAGCATTTTGTGTTCCCGAGCAGGGAGAACCTCCAGCAAAAAAAGGCAGAAATAACCCACAGGTCTACATGGACATCAAGATCGGCAACAAACCTGCAGGCCGGCTGCGCTTCCTCCTGCGAGCGGACGTCGTGCCCATGACTGCAGGTCAGAATCAGTAAACCAGCTTTAGAGGCTCTTTCCTTTTTTCTTTTTCGAGAATCTGTTTTACTCTGGTGTACTTCACAATCTGGAAGAAAATATTTGCCGCTACTTTTGTTCATTGCGACATGTCTCAGGATGTCACAGCTGTTTTGTTCGTTTGTTCTCCTGTAGAAAATTTCCGTTGTTTATGCACGCACGAGAAAGGCTTTGGATTCAAGGGCAGCAGCTTCCACCGAATCATTCCTCAGTTTATGTGCCAAGGTGGAGATTTTACCAACCACAACGGCACCGGGGGGAAGTCCATATATGGACACAAGTTTGACGATGAGAACTTTGTCCTCAAGCACACTGAACCAGGTGAGACCAGTCTTCATTTTGAGAAGTTGTGTGTGTGTGTTTTTTCTGTAAGATTGTTTCAACTGAAGGATCAGTAAGTGTATTTGTTGAGGTTGATCTGAAATGAAGACTGGTCTCGTGTTGTTTTGCTGTGTGCTCATAGGTCAGCTGTCGATGGCAAACTCTGGTCCCAATTCTAACGGCTCGCAGTTCTTCATCACTGTCGATAAAACAGACTGGCTGGATGGCAAACATGTGGTGTTCGGAGAGCTCATAGAGGGCATGGATGTACTCCGGGCCATGGAGGTGAGTTACTGATTGAGGGAGATTAGATTTTCAATCACATGACTTTAAGTCTCTTATGCTCAACCAAGGCTCTATTTATTTGATATTGGGAAATATCGTTTAAAATTTGAAATAACTGTTTTCTATTTAATATATTTAAAATGGTATTAGTCCTGACTCCTGATTGCAAAGCTGAATTTTCAGCAGTCATTACTGTGGTCTCATGATCCTACAGAAATCTTTGCAATATGCTTATTTGCTGTTCAAAGAAACATTTATTCTTATTTATTTAGTGATTCGTTTAAGTAGTCCTGTTTTCTAATGGCTTTGTATCTGTACTGTTTCCTCAGGCTCAGGGAACAAAAGATGGCAAAACCAAACAGAAAGTCATCATTTCCAACTGTGGAGAGTATGTGTGAATTCAACATATTGTGTGAGTGTGTGAGAGAGAGTGTTTCTGTTTTATAATAAAACTTTATTCTATTTCCAAAGAAAATGTTTATACCTATTTTCTTTTTTTTTTTTTCGTTAAATGGTGGTTTGTATACAAGTTTTCTTTTTTAGGTCAGTAATTCAATAACAATTATTTTATTCATTTTCAAGTCATATGTGATGACATGCATATATTTGTTGGATTTAAACTGGGCATCTGCTTCTCATGGTTGAACCGAAGTGTAAAATGTGTTACTGACTCCATCCTCTAGATGGCATTAGTGCTCCAGGAAAACCTCTGCAGCCATGCCACACACTAAAGAACAGAGACATGTTCTGTTTCCTCAGATCATAGAGCCGTATTTACACACAAATCTGTAAAAAAGCTACAATAATGAACCAGGAAACAAAAGATCCTTTATTGTAAACACAGAAACATTAGTTTGTGAGATGTTAAACTGACATAAAGCCACTGAAAATGTGAAGCCATCAAGTCATTTGTTTTAAAAAGCATCTTAGCTTTATACACACAAGCAAGCAATACCACCCATATGACCAGTGTTATATACACTTTCATTTTAATGTTTGAAGAGTTTTCCAATCACCAGATTATTTAAAAAACATCTTTAAAAAATGCTAGACAAAAGTTGTTACGGTTTAAATGTGTAGGGAACCTTTGCAAAGTTGGAGAGATTGATGATTAATTTATCAGTGAATACAATTTTAAATGTTTACTGGAATTGTGTTGTTTGTCCAGGTTCATTAAACATGATTAAAGCACATGGGGTTGATTTAAAAAAGCTAATAAAACATTCACATTCAAGTTCATAATCATACCAACATTCATATTCAAATTCCCATAAGTTTATTTCAAAAAGAACTACACTAAAGACACATTAATAAAATCCATATCCTCGAACTATTACTCATCTCCATCAGCTCATAAATGTCTAGGGGAATACTGAAGCGTGAACAATTATATCTCAGTAAAATACTCCTGGACACTTAATATCACAGGGTGTCTACACAGATTGCAACATCCAAGTTATAATGACATTATAATACCTCATTGCATGCTATGGATACCATATGAATGTTTAGAGTTTTGTGACAGTGTCTGTTTCTCTTTGATAGGTTCATCCTAAATTCATGTAAGACAACAGCATAAAGACAATATTTTCTCCCTAGCTGTTGAAGATCTCAGGTGTCTGAGAATCTGAAGTGTTTATTATGGATAAAAGTTATTCTACTAAACGGTAATTGTAGTCTTCATTAACAACAGTTTGATCTTAAATCCTAAAACGCTGATGAATGATATTTCAAACAAAAAAATGTATTGCTCATAAGAAGTAATTTAAATGAACGTGTGTCTGCCTGCAAAATATCAACTTTTAACTTTGGCAATGATTCAGAAATAAGGAACATACACCTTTTCTTTTGCCTTCTGGTCTTTCCCCAAAGAAAGTGCTAAAATCTCTCCTAGAAGAGTCTCAGAGACATTGAGCTGCTGAGTGTGCGGTCATAAGAATGCACTGGTTTGAACATCTGCGATCCAGTAATATTAGAGTAGCAGCAATTACAGAAGTCAAGTGCTTTGTGCTCTTTAAGTTTCCTTTGTTACCCAATGTCATCCAAAGTTATGGCTTCTCCTCAGCTGCTCCAGGACATCTGTTAGCTGACGCCCTGCTGTATCAAAGTTCTAGAACTGAGAGCTATTTTTTTGCTATGTAGTTCAAAAAGTGTATAATTTTTACTTCAAAATCTATTTGCATAGAATCTGTTGCTAGGAAACAGGGTCACATTATTACATCATGTGCTTCAATTGTTCTTTTGTGCTCTTCATTGCCATCTTAAGGTTAATTCCCACTGCACTGACGGAAGCCGAACAACAGCAACAGAAGTGTGTTTGGGTTCAGTCGGATCAGTGTGTTAACCCTGAGTTGGTCAGAGTTTGTATTCTGATAGTGAATGTTTAATTGTATTAATCGGGTCGTGGAATTTTTGGCGATTTTTGCTGTTGGTCAGGGCTGTTGGTGCAATTAACTAGCCTTTACAAATGAATGGATTTTTAGGTTCAGCCTAAATTAATATCTTATACAAAGTGCACAAAAAAAAGGAAAAGACTGCACAAATGAGCTATAAAGTATGACTGTCTTCATCTAAAGTTGAATAGTGGAGTTGTGATTTTACATGCAAAGAACACATTCCAGTTTCAAGCACTACGTGCTGGCTCTTTGAACTTCTCTGGAGATGATGTTTAATCTATAAATATTGACCAGGCATTCTCTTCTCCATGTTTGGAGTGACTCCGAAGTGGTCAATCCGAGGGATGAAATATCCTACTCAAGAATTCTTCCACCTCTCTCAGGCAAGCTGAGAACAAAGGGAAATAAGATGCCTTTGGCTCCACAGGTGCTTTCAGAGACTCGTCTTTGAATCGACCTCCATCCTCTTCTACAATGAATTGAAGAGTCTGAGATTTATTCACACAGTAGATGCAGTTATCGATGACAGCGCATCGAAATGGCAGTGTGCAGCCCTGCTGCTGGGAGGCACAGTCATGCCACATCTTCACGATGGTGTTGTATTTAAAGACACTGATGCCCTGTTCACGGTTTACATCAAATCGGTAGATGAAGCTCTGAGAGCCACCATGTCTGTGGATTTTTTCCTGCTGTTGTTGTATGGGCACTCCTGCCATTCGTCTCTCTGGGTCATATTTCAGCAACCGATAGAACAGAGATCCTCCTGAGACGTACAACTCGCCGTTACACGTCGTGGCTTCGTGAGCCACAGCAAATGCTCCTTTAGGTAGAGGAGCCACCGCCGTCCAGCGGTCCATTCGAGGATCGTACTTCTCCACGGTGAAAAGACATTCACCGCCAATGGCGTACAGGTTCCCATCCATGGAGACGAGTTTGAGCTGCGATCGTGCTTGGTTCATGGGTCGGACTTCGCTCCAGCGGTCTGTGATGGGATTGTAGCAGAATACTTTGTCAGAGACTTTGCTTTTCTCCCCAGTTCCCCTGATCCCGCCAGGCCACAAACAAGTAGTTGTACATAGTACAGATACCGCAGCCCCTGGTGTTGATGTCTTCTGGCATGACGGTCAGGGTGTGCCAGTCCTTACTGCTTTTATTGTAGTAGTAGATCATGTGATTGTCCTCAAAAGAGGTGATGGAGAGAGGACTCTGGGGACGGCTGCTGTTTCTGCTGGGCGGTCTACTTCCTACACGCTCAAACACGTCGTTGATCTCCGCTACCATCAGACACTGGCGGCTCTCCATCCGTTTGCGCAGTATGAGGTCTCTCTCTGAGCCCGTGAGGCGCCCGTAGACAGCGGGATCTCTCAGAACCTGGAGAAAGTTGTCACTCATGAACCGATAGGCCGTTTCTTTCAGTTCGTTTAGTCGCTGCTTTTTGGCGATCATCAGGATCTCATAGCAGTTCTCAGGAGTGATCTGTGCGGAGATGGTGTCGATAGCAGCTTGTACCGCACAGGGCATCTGCAGGATCTTTGCTCCTGTGATGACATCCACAATATTGTCTTTACTTACGTTCATCTGGGGGAGTAAACGTAATCTACGAGCACTAATAAGGTCTCTGTAGCTCATTCCTTTTACCTT